>NC_141605.1:14899485-15081985 GCF_047967505.1 Dipteris shenzhenensis
AGGATGCACCTCATCAACTCCCAAGGACTTTCTCCAATCTCCCTAGCGATGCAAGAATGCGATTGCTGAGTTTGCTGTGTAGCAATAAGGCCATCAAATTGAAAAGGGTGCCAAGTTGAGGCAAAATATTGCTAGTGAGCTTATTCTCCAATATCTAGGTTCTTGCAATCAGTCAACTCGGTCAAGATGCTTCCAGAGAGCATGTTTTGGAGAGAAGTGGGATTTGTTCGAATACTCTTGTTGCGGAGAACCAAATACACAAGGTTGACAAGGCCTCCATGAAGGAATGTGCCCGCCAAACTATTCACGAAGAGATCAAGGTTAATGACAAGTATGAGGTATGGAACCATTCAAATGATTGTTTCTCAAGTCATGTTTTTGATGGGTGGTCGGTTGATGGAGTAGGGAATTGGTGGTGGGAGATGGTTGTTGGGATGAAACCTGTGAAACTAGTGAGTGATTGTTAGGCCGGTTCTGGTTTCCTGGGTTTTTAACTACTGACAAGTGACCGTTGTTGATTTTCGATTGTCGAAAGTGACAACAACAATATTTGACACGTGGCTATTTTTAATTGGTATGTTTCGCGGGTGCAGGGTTATTGTGGCATGTGTTGGTGCGGATTGCTGGGGATTAGGCAAGTGGTGATGGTTGTCCCATGTGTGGGTATTTCATTTTTGCGGGTGGGGAATGGGTAGTTCAATGTGGATTTGGACGGTCAATGTCTTGTCAACCTGATTGGAGTTAGGCAAGTGCATTTTCTCAGTAGTGGCGACGGACTATTGATGGTCATGCTAGCATTATTGAAAATAGCAAGTCACTTTTTTAAAAGTAGGTAGCCCAATAGTGTGGTAGCCATTAACAAATTGCTAGGCGAGTGTTCAAGTTGTTTAACATTAATTTTGGAGACTTATTTTGACCTAGAATATTTTCCACTTCCCCTTATCACTCTCCACTCCCCCTCTTCTCCTCCCCTCCATGGCAGTGACCACAAACCAATCCCAATTACTCTACCTTCCATCCCCTCTCCCCCTCTTCACCCTTCCCCTTTTACGACCATTGCCGCAAACCAATCCCTCCTTCCATCCCCTCTTCCCCTCTCCTCCCTTCCCCTTTTGTGGCCATGGCCACAAAACAAACCCCCTTACTCTATAATCTACCCTTTCAGCCCCTCTCCACCTCTGCTCCCTTCCCCGTCCATGGTTAAGAGGGGTTGGAAGGGTAGCATATAGACCCTAGGGGGCATGGCTTGATGCCATGGCCAAGGAAGGAGAGAGGGATGGATAGTGGCTACAATCATGGAAGGGGGAAGGGAGGAGACGAGGCTAAAGGGCGGGCCGGGCGGTGGTGGTTCTTGTTTGTATAATTTTCAGCATCCAAGGGACTTTCTTATTGGCCTGCCCCAGGGGGGAAGGGTATAGTGACTGGTGTGTGTGCCATGAAAGCCAAAATTCAGAGATTTATTTTTGTGAAAGTTTAAATTTTATGATTGGTCCACCTCCCCACTTTCTATTTCTTTCCCTTGGAATCTTCCACCTTTTTCTTCACTTTCTATTTCTTTCCTCCATCTTTTTCTCTACTTTCTCTCCTCCCCCCCCCTCTTCTCTCTCTCTCTCTCTCGGGCCGGCCACATGAATAAAATTCATCTTGTATGCAAACTTGTAGCTATAGGAACGAGTAGCTTGTTCCATATTAGGAAGGGGTAATTGGTGGGAAAAAGGGGCTCTATGAAGCCCTACTTTCTACCTCTTCAATCCCCAAACCACCATGCCTTTTGAGGAAGTATAAGGTCTCCACCATTTGTATGAGCCTTATAAAACCATAAGAGCCTGTCATTGAAAGGTCTTTGCAAATTTTCATGACCATATTATACATACAGGTATGGCATAAGCATGCCAATTTAAAATTTCATAGCAATTGTGCATAATGCATCGTCAAAAATGAGAAAATGTACATATCATACAAATGGTGTCCAATCTTTTATGAATCTTTGTGAGTATAAGGGATTTGATTATTTAAATGTATTTACAAAGTTTTGTGACCGTAGAGGTATGGCATAAGCATACTGATGCATAGACTTTTTACAATAATAAATCATCCATGGTCGAAAATGAGGAAATGTACATGTTGCACCATACAAATCATGTCCGCGCACTATGGATACTTGTGAGTATAAGGAAATATAATTATTGAAAAGTATTGGAAAAATTTCATGACCATCAAATACATAGAGATATGGTGAAAGCATACCGATGCACAATTTTTTGACAATAATGCATCATTCATGGTCCAAAATGAGGACATTTGCTTGTCCCATGATACAAATGATATGAGGTTCTTATGAAACTTTGCGAATGTAAGGGAATTAGTCATCTAGAGGTCTTAGTCATTAAAACTTCTTTGCAAAGTTTCACAACAATATCATATCTACATGTATGGTATAAGCATGCCGATTTAAAAGTTCTTAATAATTGTGCATAATGAGTCGTCAATAATAATAAAATTGGCATGTCATACAAATGGTTTCTAATCATTATGAACCTTTGCGAGTATAAGTGACTAAATTTACAAAGTTTTGACATAGAGGTATGTATGAGCATATCGATGCATAGACTTTTTACAATAATAAATCATCCATTGTCGAAAATGAGGTCATACAAATCATGTCTGATCACCAGAAATACTTGTCGGTATAGGGAAATTTACTCATCTAAAATTATTTAAAAAGTTTCATGATCACCAAATACATAGAGATATATGGTACAAGCATATCGATGCACAATTTTTGATAATAATGCATCATTCATGGTCGAAAATGAGAAAATTTGTATGTCCCATGGTACAAATACTATAAAGTCCTCATGAGAATTTGAGAGTGTAAGGAAATTACTCATGTAATGGTCTCTACAAAGTTCCATGATGATACCATATATACATGTATGGTATAAGCATTGCCAACTATAATAAATTTTCTCACAATTGTGCATAATACTGAGAGTGCTCTCAACGGAAGCAAGAACGGAAGAGGGAGAGAGAGAAACAGAGAGCCACACAAGTTTTAGTGGGTGCAGAACCACCCTAATCTTCTTTTTCATTCATTTATATATGTGTTTGAGTATTGTACATAACTGGGGTATAGGCACAGTGACCTTTAACCCCCACAACCTCCCACTTAAAGGACAATGTGCCTTTAAGGGAGAACAACCAGTGAGCATACTATCCAATGCCCATTAATACACGACAATACTCAAACCGCTGACTAGGTAGACAAGCTCTATGCGCTTGTCCTCAAGTACCTCCCTGATGAAATGGTACCTGACCTCAATGTGTTTGGTCTTTGCATGAAAGTTTGGATTTCGTGCTAGCTGAATAGCACTCATGGAATCACTATGCAATGTCGGTATACCTGTATGAATCCCCAAATCTCCACTAGCCGATCAAGCCATATAGCCTCCTTGCAACCCTCTGTGGCTGCAACATACTCAGCCTACATACTCAGCCTCTGTGGTAGACAAAGCTACGCACTTCTGTGTGCGAGACATCCATGACACTGCACCACCTGCAAAGGTGAACACATAACCAGAAGTGGATCTCCTACTATCCACATGCCCTGCATAGTCTGAATCTATGTACCCAAGTACACGCATGTCTCCTCTACCAAAGCAGATGCACATCTCCTTGGTACCCTTCATGTACCTCATGATGCACTTAACTGCCTCCCAATGCCTCTTTCTTGGATTAGCCATATACCGGCTAACAACTCCCACTGCAAATGCAATGTCTGGTCTAGTAGCTATCATAGCAGACATAAGACTCCCAACTGCTGATGCATAAGGAACCTTGGCCATCATGGCCCTTTCCTCATCTAATTTGGGACTATCTGTATGACTCAGTTTCACATATGGAGGCAATGGAGTACTCACTGCCTTCCCCCCCTCCATATTGAAATGCTGCAATACTTTTGTAACATACTCTTTTTGTGAAAGCCAAAGGAGTTTCCTACTCCGATCACGCATGATGTGCATACCAAGAATATGACCTGCAAATCCCAAATCCTTCATATCAAAGGCCTCATGCAACTTGGCCTTTAATGCATGTAGCTCATAAGTATTCTTGCTAGCCAATAGCATATCATCCACATATAGTGCTAAGATTATCAGGCTATTATCCTTAGCTCTTTTAGTGTAGAGGCAGTGATCAATTTCACTCCTTCTAAAACCCTGGGACCGAATGAAAGCATCAAACTTCTGATACCATTCTCTAGGTGCTTGCTTAAGACCATAAAGACTCTTCTTTAGCTTGCAAACTAAATGCTCTTTGCCCTTTTCTTCAAAGCCTTCCGGCTGCACCATGACAATATCCTCATGCAAATCCCCATGCAAGAAAGCTGTCTTGACATCCATCTGCATAAGCTCCATATCCTCTGATGCCACTAGTCCAAGCATGCATCTAAGTGTGGTCATCTTCACAACCGGAGAGAATATCTCATCAAAGTCCACACCCTTCTCTTGCTTGAACCCTTTCGCGACCAAACGGGCCTTGTACCTAGGCATATCATCACCTGTGACCTTCATTTTGTAGACCCATTTACATGGCAATGCTTTCTTTCCATGTGGCAAAGAAACCAAGTCCCAAGTCTTATTCTTCATAAGTGAACTCATCTCTAATTTCATAGCCCACTTGCATTGATCCTCACGCATCATAGCCTCTCTGTAGCAAGAAGGCTCCCTGCAATCAGTAAGCATCACATAGTCTACCCCTGGAACAAACCTATCGGGGGGTCTAGACACTCTAGATGATCTTCTCAAGGGCATTTCAGCTTGCTGCCCCACTTGCATATCAACCACATTTGGCTCATCATTTCCACCAATAGATGATCCATCATCTATTGTATACCTGTGGGAGTACTTGGTGGTACCATTTCTTGCACATTTGGTGCATGGACAGCTTGTTGTCTATCAACATATGCAGGTGGATTCACATCCTGGAAAGTGATTCTCCTCATTTTCACATCCCTCATGGGTGCCTTATGCATCTTCTTCTCATTGAAGACTACATCATGGCTACGTATGATCTTCTTTGCTTCTGGATCCCAGAGACGATAGCCCATCTCTCCACTTTCACCATAACCCAGAAAGATGCATTTCCTAGACTTAGGATCTAGCTTCTTTCGAAGCTCTTTTGGCACATGTGCATATGCCTCACACCCAAATATACACAAATGAGAGTAAGAGGGCTTCTTGCCACTCCATGCCTCTTCAGGAATACCACCATCCAAACTCTTACTAGGTGATCGATTGATCACATGCACTGCAGTCTTCATTGCCTCAGCCCAAAAACCACCAGAAAGACTTGCATTGGAAAGCATGCATTGCAACCTTTCTTGAATGGCATGATTCATCTTTTTTGCAAGTGGATTTTGCTTTGGAGTATGAGGGGATGTGAGCTCCCTCTTAATCCCACGTGTATCATAGAAATGCTGAAAGCCATGAGAGAGATACTCTCCACCATTGTCAGTCTGTAGGCATTTAAGCATTCTACCTGATTGATTCTCAGGCCAGCCATTTCTGAAATACTTGGAACACATCACTCTTCCGAGCTATAGCATAAGCCCACACTTTCCTAGTTGCATCATCAATGAATGTCACATAGTATTCAGCCCCGCCTAATGACCGTGTAGGCATGGGACCACGTACGTCTGAATGCACCAAATCAAGCTTTTCAAACTCTTTCTTTCCCCTTCTTTTATGGGCTGATTTAGTCTGCTTCCCATAGAGACAGTGCTCACAAAACTCAAATGCGGTGCATAACCCAAATGGCATAAGAGTTTCATTCCATTCTGGCTCGTGCCTCAACCTGCAATGCCACAAAGAAGTGCTTGGCTGCTCGGTTATCGCAACAACATGATCAAATACCCTTGATACATGTAAGGGATACAAAGTCCCACACTTAGCACCCCTAGCCAAAAGCATAGAGCCCTTTTGAATTTTCCAACTCTGAAAGCCAAAAGTGGTGTGAAAACCAGCATCATCTAGCTGACCCACTCAAATAAGACTCTTGGTCAACTTAGGCACATGTCTCACATGTTTCAAAATAAATGCAGACCCATTTGCAAACGAAAACTTTATGTCACCTACTCCCACTATGTCACATGCATAGTCATTTCCAAGATGCACACAACCTGTCTTTCCACTGTCATAAGTGGAGAACCATTCCCTATGGGGAGTAACATGGAATGAAGTACCAGAATCCAAAATCCAATCCTGGGAATATGCATCATCTGAAGTGGTAAGCAACTCTGTAGATAAACTAGACATGAAGAGAACGTCATTGTCACTATCATGTGTGACTGCATTGATCTCCTCGATCTTCACTTTTCCTTTGTCCTCCCTTGGACTCTCTTCCTTTTGATTTGCACCCCAATTTGCATTATTTTTCTTATCCTTTTGCTCTCTTTTTAGCTTGTAGCAATCCTTTTTCATATGGCCCTTCTTGCCACAGTGGTAACACTCAATGTTCCGTGCCCTGGATTTGCTACGAGACTTCCCTCTTTCTTGGGACTTCCCCCTGAACTGTAATCTGTCCCTTTGCACATTTAAGGCTGCATCCTACTTGTTGCCGTCCATAGACTTCCGTCTAATCTCCTCGGCCAACAAGCTACCCACAACATCATCGAATTTCAGTACTCCACTAGGTGCAGAGTTACTGACAGCTGTACGGAAGGTATCCCATGAGGATGGCAATGAACATAAGAGAAATATTGCCTTAGTCTCCGCATCAAAATTCATCTTCTAAGCCTGAAGCTGGCTGAAAATAATATTGAATTCATTCAAGTGAGAAGCAATGGAGACCGCTTCCTTCATCTGCAGCTCAAACAACCTCTTCATGAGGTAAACTTTATTAGAGGCAGTTTCCTTTTCATAAGCAGCACAAAGTTTCTTCCACAAATCTTCCGTAATCTGCTCATTTACTATTGTGAAATAAACTGACTTTGAAAGATGAAGTCTAATAGTAGACTTTGCTAATGCATCTAACTCATTCCAATCATCCTCAGACATATTTGCAGGCTTAGCTTCAATCCGTGCCAAGGGTTTAATCTGCTTCTCTTCAATAAGCACATACCTTATCTGTTCTTTCCACAAAGAAAAGTTTGTCCCATCAAACTTTTTAATGTTGAAAAAATCATTTTCAGACATGGAAGAGGATGCCATAATGCAAATAAAGCAAAATCCCAAATGCTAGTGCCTGCTAGAGAGAATCACACCAAATACCAAGTGCACCTAAAAAAAGTATGCCACAATAGACTAAAATATCACCAAAACTTATGTCTCAAAGCATCTGACTCATGTGCATATACTATGCATCCATATGAGCAAATCTGGCCCAAAAGAAAATGCCAACTGCAATGGCAATCCAAAATGCCAATAAGTGCCAAATGACTCAAGCATAAACACCGTCCACTAGCATATGCATTAATAATATCTCATCCAAGAGAGCATAGCACTATCAGTGCATCACCTGCAACGTGTTAAAGCTGTCCCTCAGCATAAAATAGCATCCATGTGCAAAGTGTCCATAAAAATAGCATCCCACAAGGCAATTCGGGCCTATCAACGCATCCAATAAGGACCACAATACATCCAAATGGCCTATAAATCATCCACTGCAACCCAATGCACACCACGAATGAGCACACACGGCTCAAACTGCAACCACAGTGATCTGCATAAGGTATGCTCAAGAAATCATGGTCCCACGGAAAAGACTGCTATTGAAAATAGAACCTGAGTTGCCTAAAAACATGGGCGCCATTGCATAATCGGACTTAGCAAGAAAATCTGCAAATATCTCTCTTTTGCCGAAACTCGAAAATCCCAACCGATGAGTGAGAAATGGGAGTCAACACTTATCCACTGCCATGTGGCATAAATCTAAGGTTTCAAAACCTTAGAATGAAAAATGCATAACAGAGAGACGAAATCGAATACATAGAGATCTATAACTCTGAAAATCCTTCACCGAATCACGTAAGAACTGACAGGTAGGGGTTTTTGGGCGTCTGGAATGCAATGGGACAAACGGTTTTGAAAACCGCGGTCTCAATCACTGGGTCCAACACACGGACTCAAAAACGTTTTTGGAAACATAGCTATTTGTAAACTCCACCGGAGTGTGAATGATGAGCAACATAGAAGTTTTAGGACTTCCTGAGTCCACCGGAACTGACAGATCTGCAAATAGTTGCTTCAAACTTGAGTTCCAACACCCAGGTAGAAAAACGTAGGAACTGACACAGTGAGTCAAAAATCCAATGAAATGACCCCAGATTCAAGAATGAAGGTGTTTCCAAGCTCCTGAAGTGAAGTGGATACTAAAAGCAAGCAATAGTTGCCTCTACAAGTCAATATGGAGTCTCTGTCATCGAATGGAACAGGGAAAAGCTCAAAAAACGACTTTTTCTTTGAAACCACTTAACAGGCTCTCAAAACCACTTCGCAAAGCCAAAGTGACTTTTCCAAAGGTCCTCCAATGTCTATGCATGCTCGGATGCAAGTAAAGTCACCCACAAAGCTTCCCACAGAGCTTCTCCTTCCTCCCACAGAGCTTCTGAGCTTCAAGCATTCACACACGCTCAGCTAGATCACCCGGGCTCTGATACCAGTTGAGAGTGCTCTCAATAGAAGCAAGAACGGAAGAGGGAGAGAGAGAAACAAAGAGCCACACAAGTTTTGGTGGGTGCAGAACCACCCTAATCTTCTTTTTCATTCATTTATATATGTGTTTGAGTACCGTACATAACCAGGGTAAAGGCACAGTGACCTTTAACCCCCACAAATACGTGGTTGAAAATAAAAGAATGTGCATGTCCCAGCACAATTTATGTCAAATAATTATCAATATTTGAGGGTATAAATAAATTACTCATTGAAAGGTATTTGTAAATTTTCATGGCCATCAAATATATATAGGTATTGTATAAGCATACAAACGCACAAATTTTTGAGAGTAATCCATCCATCATCCATGGTTTAGAAAAAGAAAATGTGAATGTACCACCATACAAATAATGTTTGATCATTATTAATTTTTAAAAGTATAAGGAGAATTAATCATTGAAATGTTATTTGCAAAGTTTCATGACCAATGCACCATTGTTTACTGTAATGCATCATCCATGGTAAAGAATCAGGTCACCACACAAATTATGTTGCAATCCTTGTGGAAATTTTCAAGTATAAGGGTAGTAATTATTAATTTTTCAAAATAAAGCTTTGTGACCATCAAACAACATACACCTATTTATAAGTGTATGGATGCACAACTTTTGGCAATTACACACTAGGCATGTTTGAAAATGAGAAAATGTGCATGTCCCACCATAAAAATTATTTTAAGACCTTATGAAACCTTGCAAGTATAAATTTCATACTCATTGAAAGGTCTTTGCAAATTTTCATGGATGATTCCATAATGGTATAAGCATGCCGATTCATGATTTCTTGACAATTGCACATAATGCATGATCAAAATGGAAAAAATGTGCATGTCCCACAAAAAAAGTGATGTTAGATCATTATGAATCATTGAATACATTGAGAGCTTACTAAATGCTCATTTAAATATCTTTGCAAATTTTCAAGGCTATTTGATATGTCTAGATATGGTATAAGCATACTAATGCACAACTATTTGATAGTAATGCATCATCCCTAGTTAAAAATGAGGAAATGTACATGTTCCACCATACAAATCATTATGAGTACTTTAAATATAAGTTCCTAAATCATTGAAAGGTATTTCAAAAGTTCCAAGACCATTAGGTACCATACAAATGATGTGAGATACTTATGAAACTCTTCAAGTACAAAGGCATTACTTATAGAATGGTTTCTACAAAGTTTCATGACCATCGACAATAACTATATTGATGAACATTTTTTTACAATTCCACATCGTGCATGTCTAAAAATGAGAAAGCATGCATGTTCTACCATATAAATGATGTTTGGAACTTATGAAACTTTGAAACTAAAAATGGTATACTCATTGAAAGGTATTTGGAAAGTTTCATAACCATACATATATGAAAGATGTTGCATACATATATAAATGATGTTACATACATATATAAATTATTTTTGGTACTTATGAAACTTTGAAACTAAAAATTGTAGATTCAATGAAAGGTCTTTGCAAAGTTTCATAACGATACATATATAAAATGGCACAAGCATGCCAATTCATGATTTTTTTATAATTGCACAAAATGCATCCTTGCAAATGAGAAAATGTGAATTTCCCATCATAAAAATGACATATTATCTTTACAAATATTTGTGAGTATAAGAGACATTTTCATTAAAAGGTCTTTGCAAAGTTTTGTGACTAGTGGATACATAGAGGTATGGTATAAGCATACTGATGACAGTTCTTAAAAAGTAATTCCATTTTTGAAATGAGAACATGTGCATGTCCCACTATAAATATGATGTGATCAGCTTATGAAACTTTGAGATTATAAGGTAATTACTCCTTTAAATGTCTTTGCAAATTTCATGACCATACCATACATATGTGTATGGTATATGCATGTCGATTCACAATTTCTTAACAATTGTATATAATAACATACATACATGTATGGTATAAGGATGATGATTCACAATTTCTTGACAATTATATACAAGGTGTGCTCAAAGATGAGAAAATGTACATGTCCTACCATGTAAATGATGTTCGACCATTATGAATATTTGTGAGTATAATGGACTTACTCATGTTCAAAGGCCTTTGAAAAGTTTCATGATAAAAAAAATATACACCTATGATATATGCATATGGATAAATAATTTGTGGGCACTTGCGCACACTAGGCATGGTTGAAAATGAGAAGATGTGCAAGTCCCACCAAAGAAATTATGTGTGATCATCATGAATATTTGTCAGTATAAGGGAATTAATCATTGAAAGGTCTTTGAAAAGTCTACTAGTGACCATTGGCAACATACACCTATGGTATATTAAGCGTAATAATGCTTTGGCAATTATACACTTATATGCGCAAGTTGCACTATAAAAATAATGTTTAAATAGTTAATACTCATTGAAAGGTCTTTTTAAAGTTTCTAGAAATAGTATAAGCATAACGATGCATAATTTTTTCATAGTAAGGCATCATCCATGGTCAAAAATGAGAAAATGTGCATAAAACATCACACAAATAATGTATGATCCTTATGAAACCTTGCAAGTATAAGGCACTTACTGAAAGGTCTCTATAAAGTTTTGTGACCATCAAAAAAATACTCCTATGGTATATGCGTACAATGCATAATTTTTTGCAATAACATACCATGAATGTTTAAAACTGACTATATGTGCTTGTTCTACTATAATAATGATGTATGGACCTTATGAATCTTTGCAAGTATAAGTTGCATATTTATTTCAAATGTCTTCGCAAGTTTCTTGACAATACCATAGATACATGTATGGTATAAGCATGCCGATTCACGATTTTTTGACAATTGCATAGAATGAGTGGTCAAAATTGAGAAAATGTGGGTGTCCCACCATAAATTTGATGTATTTTTATTCAAATTTCTAATGCATCATCCGATGGTTGAAAATTAAGAAATGTGCATGCACAACCATACAAATGATGTATGATCATTATGAATATTTTTCAATCTAAGAGCCTTACTCATTCAAAGGTCCTTGTAAAGTTTTGTGACCATCACATACATAGCGGCATGCTATAAGCTTAATTGTAATGCATCTTCTATGGCTAAAAATGGAAAAATGTGCATGTCCCACCATACAAATGATGTGTTAAAATTATAAGACTTTTCAAGAATATAATCCATACTAATTTTAAGATCTCTACAAATTTTCTAACCATACCATATGTACATGTATGGTATAACATGCCCATTCATGATTTTTTGACAATTGTACAAAATGTATGCTCGAAAATGAGAAAATATGCATTTCCTGCAGAAGGCAAATACGCTAGATGCACTTGCAAAAAAGAAACATAAAAGATCACTACCTAGATCATTAGTTTCATTTTGAAAGATCAATCAAGAATAGAAAAGCCAATGTATTTCTTGTAGCACAAGCACCTACCATTTTGTTGACAAAGAAAGAAGTACAAGAAATGCAGAGCTTGTAAGAAAAGACAATGCAGAGATAGATAGATAGATAGATAGATAGATAGAGAGAGAGAGAGAGAGAGAGAGAGAGAGAGAGAGCTTGCAGTAGTGGAAGAGACAGCCAGGCCAGGAGAGACAAGAGTTAGCTTGCAGGCCAAAAGGCATAAGACAAAGCAAAGAGACACAATCAAGGGAGAGCAGAGTAGACAAAGATCATGGTTGAGGGAGAAGAGGCCATTACAAGGTCATTATGAGCTAAGACGTGGGACATGGGAAGTTAGTTTTTTATCACTTACCACTTGCAAATCTACACTTGCAACGTGCTTTTATAGGCACTCAAAAAGCATTGTCCATGGACACTACTTTTTAGTCTAGCCAAACATGCATACACCACCCTTAATAGTGCGTGAATATTACAGAGTTAACGTAGATTCCTAGAGATGCAAGTACCCGCAAGCTTTTGGTTAGTGGTTGTAACCACACATTGCATATCCTTTAGACCAATGCTTTTAATTATTCTATGCATCTATTCACGTATTTGGATATCATAGAGATGTGTCTCTTTCCACATTCTTGTGTCTTTGTGTATTTTTGCATGTGTGTGAGTATGTGTTCAGTGTATCCTGTAGTGTCTTCTACTTAGGGCATTACACCTACACAAAAAATGATTGACTATGTCACTAAATTCATCATGTCACATCAAAGAAGAGAATCATAGTAGGATAAATATGGTACACTCACTCACGATGGGAATCCTATTCATATCTACCTTAGTACTTAAAAAATGCATGAAGCCTTAGCGTTTCAACTCTTATTCTTTAAAATAACTAAATGTAAAAACTCTAATATCTCAAATTGTTTTCCATTTGGCACAAAGTCAAAAATGCCTCGAAATGCGATATGATATGCTTTTAGATTATATACGCAAAAAGGTAGCTAGGTTCATAACAGAAGTATTAAACAACAAGGGAGTACAAAAACAATTCATACATGTAAAAACCTTGATACTCCTCAGTAAGCAAAAGGTACAATATTGGGCTACTCACATATCCACGTTGTTGCTAAGCCAACTAGAATCAGTAGTCACCCACAATGGTAAGAGCTACATTCCTCATCTATTGGTTACCATCATTAAATTTGAGTTGTATTAAGAGGAAGCCTCAACACCAATCTCACCCACAAGAAATAGAGGACTTTGAAGCCTTATTATTATCTCCTATATGGGAAATAGAGGCCCCACCCACCCTCAATGAGAATGACATGGAAGGTAGTCAATCAAAGCAGATACAAACTAATGAAGTTGACAATGAGGAGCTCTGTAAAAAAATGTTGCAACTCACTTTAGAATTGCTACTAGAATAGCCATTGCAGATTGACTCAAGGGAACAAATATAGGAGGCATCCATGTTGTCTCACATAGACTTCACTAGTGTATCAATGTTAGATATGCTCAATGCCCCGCCCTCCTGGTAACCACAAGTGGTCCAAGATGCTCAAGTTGTAAGGCCCCCATATGAGGAGAAGCCATGTGTAAGCCCAAGACACTGGATGGATCTTGACAAGTACATGTCAGATGAGGTCTATCAATGAGACCGTTGATGGTAGAAAGGTGATCTATGTGAGTCTAGCCTATGGGCTAGGTAGGGTAGGTAAGTTGGTAGCACAATGAGGCACAGTGTCTTGATTGTGTGGGGGCCCCTTGCTCTTGCTAGGTCTAGGGGGTCCCAAGGGGCCAGTGGCCCCCTTGGTGGGGGTTCCAGGGTGAAAACCCCCAAGGCAAAGGTATAGGAAATATTCCTTGAATATTCCATGGACGACTAGTCAGTTCCACCAACTAGGTTGACTGGTCGGCTCCACCGACTACATTGATTCAACCACCGCCCTCATAGCTAAAGAGGCGACCTTCCCAGTCCATTGTATCAAATCAGATTAGATTAGATCTTCCAGTAGAGATCTTCTAGCTAGTAGCTCTTCACCTAGTATCTGTCTAGATCGCCATCTATGCTCCACTGTGGGAGCATACGGGTGGATGGGGCCATCATCTGTACTACATCAGTATTGAAGGAAAATTTTGTTCATCTATGTCATTATTATCCGGGACACATACTCTTCCCTTGTAGATTAGGTAGCCATCCTTAATAGTATATTTTTTCCACTGAAGTCCTTTATCACCAATCTTGCAAGACAAATACAATAGACTCGGTCACGTGAAGGCTAGCACTTAAGAGGCGATCTAACCACCCGCAATCCTTGAGCCAAATTGTTGTTTACTAATGAAGGGAAACATGTTTCATGTAAAATTCATGATTTTTATTGCACACGAGTGAAAAGTCTCTTTCAATCACAACTTAAATTACTCATTCCACAAATTCTCACAGCAACAAAATGGATCATCTCCATCTCTAGTTTGCTGTGTACTCTCTATTCTTTATTCAGTTTTTGCTCCGCTGTGCCGTGTAATTTAACATCAAATAGTGCATCTAGACAAAAAACATAAGTTAACAATGTCACTAATTTTTTGAGACACCCATTGAATTTCCAATGGAAGGTGCAATCAATGATTCCAGCCATGAGCTTCACAATAAGGATAATCCAAAATGAACACCCACATGAGAGTTGGATTAGTATACATAGTACACAGTTAAAATTCCAATGCCTACTAATCTCATAGGAGACTTTTGGAGAAAATATTCAGACAAGTAGTCAAGAGGAGGATGGGACCTCTTAGGGATTTCCATGCACTTTTGCCGAGGGAAAGTCACTCAAGACATTATTGGATCTACAACCTCCATGGAGGAGACCAATTCTACTCATAGAAATACCTCCTTGAATATCTAAAAGCACCATCTTCCTCTACGATGGTAAGGTGGGCCATGGTGATTGCACACAGGGATGCCAGTAAACATGATCCCAGACAAGGGAAATGCTCCTCCTTATTGGCTTCTAATAATTAAATACTCCAAGGTGAAATGGGCATTCGAAGATATACGCATAAAATTTGAGACAAACATGCATCATGAATGCGAGGTAGGCATGACAAAACACTCAAGGATAGTGCCAAATATATTGTAGCCCTAGCAATAATCCTAGAAGTGTCCCTCACCATTGATCAACATCTTCCCATGCATAGCTTCAATCTGAATGAACAAATATATGCTCAAACTACCAGTCATCTCTTTCAACAAGCCATACCAATTGATGGATGATATGTTTGTCTATTCAAATATTGACTCTAGCTTCTTAGATACAGAGCAAACACACTATGGAGTTTGAGAATTACAAGGAAAATATTGATAGCAAGCACGACCAATCCACCATCAACAACACTATGGAGTTTGAGGATTACAAGGAAAACATTGATACCATCTTCTTAGATACAGAGTAAACACACTATGGAGTTTGAGAATTACAAGGAAAAGATTGATAGCAAGCACAACCAATCTACCATTGACAACAACTTTACCAAAACGATTGGGTAACAGCAACTGCAAAATCAAGAAGAACCCAAGAATGGGTAATTAAATTGGTCTAGGCGAGTTGTTAACCCTATGGCATCAAGGGCCAAAAGCATAGTCTAGAGCAACAAAGATAAGATCATTGTGTGTGGAGATTAGCAAGATAAAGTTTTGCTGTAATATCTTGAGCTTGAAAGATAGTTTGTTGGGGGGTAAGGATAGCTAAAATTCTGTCAAAAAAAGATTTGATATAGTGATTTAGACTTAGTGATCTAGGACTCCCACCCATTCTAGACCACTAGGTGGCAAGAATAGATCAAATTTTGGGGATTGCTGGGGGTTGAGACTCAGGCCATGAGGACTCTTTGCTTGCATGCTATCTACCAAGGGCCTCAAAGATGGCCTTGTCCTTATCTTTGACCAAAGGATTTTTTGAAACAACTCCATCATCTTGAGCTAGCTACTTAGACACAGCTTGCTCTTTCAAGTTGTGCTCCAGAATTGGGTGCCTTCTCTCCATGTTGCTCCAAGGTAGCATGCCTTTTGTTTTTATCTTACTATCCGAAGGTGGCAGTGGGATCTTTACACTAGCACATGGATTTAACTTCCTTCTCACCTTTGTCTTCTTGGTCTCCCTCATGCAAGGACTCTACTGTGGGAAGGAGTATGGAATGGCAAAGGGCTTAGGTGACATCTTGGGGTTGGCTGGCTGGTACTTGGTCCTTTGTAGATCAGTGTTTCCATCATGAATGGGTCAAGAAGAGGAGGCTAAGAGCCAAAAATAAAAGTAGATTGGGGAATTATTTGAGGATGAGAAGTAGAAGCAGTTTCAAAGTCATGCTACTTGGAGAATTGACATAGTTGGCAAGGGACCAGTTGGAAGGGGGAAAGCAAATACTTGGGTTGGAAGAATAGGCCATGAGAGCTATTTAGAGGTGAGTCAATAGCACATCATGCACAATTGAGGTCCAAGATTGCAATGGGCTTGATCTTTGGCGGCATGTTGTAGCTATAGCCAAGGCAATCTAGGATCAAGGAATATTGCCAAGGCTTTTCTTTAACCCTATAAATTTAGAAGAAATTTAAAAAATGGATGTAGCTTCACCTCTACTATCTTACTTATCAAATACCCTTCCTAGCTAAAGAATTAATTGCAACACTCATTGCTAGGAAGCATAGAATTTAAGACCTTGGGGAAGATGATACACATCTTGATACAACCCCATGTCAAGGGAGCATATTGATCATCAAAATATAAGCTATGATCCACTATGTAATAGCTCTCCTTCATGTCATTGGCACTATTGCATCCCAAACCTCCATCAATGGTAGTTTTGGAAACTTGTAAAGGTGATTTTTCTCTTTGGGAAAGACTTTGTTGTCTCAAACATTAGATCCATAGTGCTACAAAAAGGAGGATAAAATTTGAAACAGCACAAGGGGGGGCAAGTGGAGAGGGCACCGATTGGAGAGATGGGGTAGTAGGAGTATGTGTAGTGTAGAAGAAGGACTAGGCCTATCCTTCTTGAACTCATATGGAAGATTCAAGAATGATTCTATAGGATGTAGCTAGTCCTTTAGAGATTGTGGCCCTTCCTTTCATTCCTTTTGTGTGTGAGGTGTTATTATTGTTACACATCATGAAGAGTAGCATCTTACACTCAAAGACATTAGGAGGAGTTGCTCAAACTTTTGGTGCTTGATTTTTGGCAAGGGAAGCTCTATGAGTTAAGCACAGGAGTAACCTTTAAAAAACATTTAATAATTATCGATATTCCTCTAGAGTTAGTAAAATACAATCTATTATAATTTCTTTTTACATGGTTTATTTGCTCTTTTCTAGTCAATTGCCCTCTTTTGGACACATTGAGAGATAGTTTGTTGAACTCCACCTTTCCTTGACGGGGTATGTCATAAGCTAATGGCCTTCAAGGACTCTATGGTGCTACTCTTGAACTCCCTCATTCTCCTTGGCATTTTTGTATTTTCCACTTTGGTTCCTTTGCCATGTGATCTTTGGGACAGGTCTTATGATTTTGCACTCTGTTACTATCAATTAAGAGAGCTAGGATTCTATGGGATCAAGCAAAGGAGGCACAATACCAATGTGATCTTTGGGATAGGTCTTATGATTTTGCACTCTGTTACTATCAATTAAGAGAGCTAGGATTCTATGGGATCAAGCAAAGGAGGCAAGATGATGTGTCTCTCAAAGTTTATTTGGTCTATTTTTGGATGCATGTTACATCTAGCATTGGATTGTAAACTTGCGCGAATTCATGCCTCTAACTTGATAACTAGATTTGGCTTTGGCTCTGCTGAAAGTGGATCAATTGGTTCTTGTACTAGTCTTAAATGCGGATCCAATGTAGCAACTTCATATGCACATGAATGGTATTTCTAAAAGGTCACGTTTGGAAGCAAAGTTCCTTCATGTAAATCTAGATTATCTCCTATGTATAGGTAGCTTGGAGACCTTCAGTCATCTCTTTTCCAAGGTTTTGTTCTATGGTAAGGATGATTTGATTGAAGATGCAAGTCACCATCAAGAGTTGGGTTTTGGCATTAGTTTTTCCTAGGGTTGATTTCATCATTATATGTTCAATTGATGTCCTAGACTTGAGTGACAATTATGATAGCCAGATTGATTACTAGATTTGATGGCATATCAACCACTCAATTGATGGACTAGCTTCAATAGCATTCTAGACAACTAAATTCATGATCAAATTGACTACCAAATTGATGACAAATTTTGATAGTCGAATTCAATGTCAGAAAATTAATGGCTAAAATTGATGACTAGCTTGACATTCAATTTCAGTGACCAACTTTGGTGAGCAACACTTTGCATGCCATGTGATTATCAAGTCTTCATTGATGGAGCCTTAGTAGCTCTACCTTCATCCACATCTCTACAATGATTAACACCTAGAAAAACCCTCAACTGGCCATGGTCCTAATGTCACTTGCATCACCTTCTGATTTCTCGTGGAGCACCCTTATAGATGTTCTTCAAGCTTGAGTCCTAAATTTGGAGTGACATAAGATTCAAAAGTCTCATAGAGCCCCTCCCCACTTGTGCTTGGAACATGGAGCAATCCTAGGTTTCAAGTGGCATGGATCCACCCTATTGTCAGCATTTTATGCTTCTATAGAGCTATCCTAGAGTAGGGAGCTTGTGGATCAAACATAAAGATGCATGATCGTGCAACAAAGACATCTTGTCCTCAGCTCCATCCCTTTACAAATCTTTGACTTTGGATTCAACATCAATAGTAGCATCGATCCTATCAAAAACCTCACATACTCTAAGAAGTCAAAGCTTGACTATCAATCTACATCGTCATCAATGTGATGGATTGTCATATGGCACCATAAAAGATGGTCATTTATCCATGTTTTTAGCTCAATAGGACTTTCATGGCCACATCATCAAGGGTCAAAGTACCACATCACGATTTAGATTAGGCTTGAGAGGTCCTAGATTGGTATTATACAATAGAATGAGCATGCCTTTCTTCAAGTTCTTTGAGATGATGCGCCTGTCATATGCCACACCTTTCATCTCCTCAATATTACTTGTTGTGACCATGCTGCTCAAATACGTAGCTCATCTAGGCGGGCAATGCAATCGTCCCTTGATTGCCTCGATGCTTCCCAATGTGATGCTCGGTTGTTACTCGAAGACTCAAAACCTAAAATTTGAAAGGAACCACTACGTAGAATCGAATGGCCAAAAAGAGTCAAGTTTGTGGTTATCTTGTATCATTTTGAAGAACCCATAAAACAACATGGAGCTTGGTGTCCTAATCTTGGCAATGTGTACTGACTATTTTGGTGAGAATAGCCTTAAGAGTATTTATTAGTATACTTGGCTTGGCCATTGCACTAAGGGTAATAAGTCATGGCAACCCACTGCATCACCATGAATTCCTTTGTCAAAGATTGGAAAACATCATTCATAAAGTGTGTTCCTTGATCTCACTGATAAATTCAATGGGGCATCTATACCTACAAATGATGATCTAAAAAAGGAATTTGGCTATGCTATGATATGAGTTATCCTAGAGTGCTTAGCCTCTGCCCACTTTGTAGCATAATCTATGTTAATATGAATGCACTTATTCTATATATACTAAGTGGCATTCTTGAATGGGCCAATATAGTCCAAGCCCCATTTCTAGAATGCCTGCCACTATATTGGCCCCATTTCTAGAATGCTTGCCATGGTAGGCTTGGTTGAAATGGCATATGATGTTATGGAAGTAATTCACCTATTCACTAACAAGTATCACATTTTATACAATGAGCATGTACATCTCTAAACAAAGTACTCCAGGGTGGTAGGCATATGCTAAATAGTGCCCCACTAGTACAACCTTAGCAATTTTTAGAGGGGTGAACAATTTTTTTAAAGTGTGTAATTGAAATCATTTATAAGTGACTAGTGTACCAACAACCAACTCAATGTAATGGCCTGTGTATGATCCAGATGACTGGCTACTCGATGAACATTGTCTCCCTCACTGTCAATTTTCACTCACACACACACACACACACCAAATGAATACTATGCATAACCTTTTTCTTCCAAGACCACTCCCTTCGAATTGTGAGGTGGTGTGACCCGATCTGTGCATAAGATCTTTCCTTATTAGTCCTCCCTACAAGTCATGAGCTGGTGCGAGCTATGGCTACTAAATAAGCTTCATCTCCCTCACTATCAATCATGAGCTAGTGCAACCTGTTGTCAAC
This sequence comes from Dipteris shenzhenensis, assembly GCF_047967505.1. Classification (NCBI taxonomy): domain Eukaryota; kingdom Viridiplantae; phylum Streptophyta; class Polypodiopsida; order Gleicheniales; family Dipteridaceae; genus Dipteris; species Dipteris shenzhenensis. Next base: position 14,919,851 of record NC_141605.1, read on the forward strand.
TTTCTCTGTGTGTGATCTCTTTCCTCAGTCCTTGGAAATCGTGAGCTGGTACAAGATGCCTTCAACTTCCTGAGACATCATTGCCTATAAATTATGTCAAGTGAGAGCTAGTAATAGGTTTTTGCCCATGGATTTTGTTTGGGTCTACTCAAAGGCTACCTGTACCTACAACTCTTCGTCTTCCATTTGATCATGCATTGCTTTGTTGCATTCTAAGTTTTTGCATTGTTAAAACCACATTGGTGAGAAGACAAATCTAGCTTTTGGATTGCTAAGCATGAAGTAAAGACCAGAAGAATGGAACACTCTTCCAACAAGGTTGCTATAAATAAAAGAAGGAAAGCATAAGTAAAAAACGTGACCGAGAGTCTATGAAAATTTAGTTCAGCCCCATATCTCATATTAAAAGCATGAACATTTCTACCTATTATGTCTATTTTTAGAGTATCTATATTTGTATTATATGTCTCTCTAACTGTGTCTGTAACTGTGTGTGTTTTTGAACTATATTTGTTATTTTTTCAGTAATAGGATTCATTTCATTTTTTTGTGCAATGTCGTCAAGGTGGCAAGCAACCCACATTGAGACTTCTTGCCTGAAGGTGCTTTGCAAGACCAAGGAGGACTTCCACTTGGAGTATGGCCTAAGCTTGGTGGGCCTAAACCCATACCAATTGATGAAAACTGATGTTCCAGATAGGTATTGGCTGACTGTCTTTGTCCAACTCAGGTAGGGGAAAGATAAAATAAAGTGTCGGCATGTTAGATCCCAGGTTTACCCCTAGCTACTAGAAGTCCATTTTAAGGTTTATCAAGGACCTCCAATCAACATGGAGTTGTCCCTCTCATTTGTAAGAGAATTTGCTTTTGAGTATGGATAGGGTGGTTGTACAAACCAAGGCTTGATTACATGGGAAAAATTTGATGAGAGCATAATTTCCCTATTTCAACATCAAAACAAGCTCCAACAAAAGATGGAAAGTGGGTGAGTAGGAATATGAAGGAAGATAGCGACAAAAAATCTGCAAACCCTATAGCTTCCCAAGCAAGTGCTTATTTTCTTGGTGGAGGTTGCCAACCCCGAGCACTAAAGATGGCAGGTCCAAGAATTTAAAATCTGCAGGATCACTATTGCAAGATAGATAAGAGAAGCTAGCTATGGTGGTGAGGGTTAAATACGATAAGGCAATAGTGTCGCTTGAAAAGGAAAAATGCCAGTTGCATGAAACTCAATAAATATGACAGCAGGTCCAAAAATTTAAAATCTGCAGAGTCACTATTGCAAGATAGACAAGAGAAGCTAGCTATGGCAGTGAGGGACAAATTTGACAAGGCAATAGTGTTGCTTGAAAAGGCAAAATGCCAGTTGCATGAAACTCAAGGCATAAGCATAGTAGCATAGAAGGTGAAGATGGAAATGGCTAGGGCCATGGAGGCATATGAGACTACAGTTCATGAATTAGAAAAGTTGAAGTTGCATGTCAAAATAGAAACTTTGAGATCCATGCTTTCCTACATGGAGGATGATAGCACCAACAATGTTTAGGTTGTCATGGATGTTGCAGAGGTATGTTTCTCTCATATGCCCAAACATTGGTGCTTACAAGACTTTGAATTTTACAAACAAATGGGAGACGATTTCCAACAAAACATGTTTTAGAAAGAATTGCACCAAAGGGATGTGGAATTGAGGAAAGCTGAGGTGCATGTAGACTTTGCTTGGCATATGCTCCAACATGTATGGAGTAGAGCCTCAACAACATTGTTGCCCCCTATGCCAAAGTTGCAAGGCAATAGGGAATCCATCCTTTTGGTGGTAGATGGTTCTTGTGTTGGATGTGGCCTTGGCCTCCACGATGAGGGAGCCTATAAGGCCATTTCCAGATCTTTTCATTGAATCATATTCTGGATCATAACAAGAAGCACAATACTGACCACACTAATAGACACTATTAGAACACCAACATTCACTACCATAGCTAATAAGCACTAGCACTATTATAGTACTAATAAGTATTGGCCCTATTAGAGGACTAACAAGCACTAGAATGCTAACAAGTCCTAGCACAAGTCCTAGCACATCTCTGACCAACACTACTAGAGCACTAACAAGCATAAGCACAACACTAACTAGGACTATTAGAGCACTAACAAGCATAAGCACAACACTAACTAGGACTATTGGAGCACTAATAGAGCACCAACAAGCACCAAACACTATTAGAGCAAGCACTAGTAACAATAAATCAGTAGCACTATTAGAGCACTAACCAAGTAGTAGTACTCTAACATGTACTAGCACAGCTCTGACTAGCACTATCAGAGCTACACTAACAAGCATAAGTACAGCACTAAGTAGCACTACCTTGCACTAGCACACACTCCTAGCACTAGCACTAACATGCACTAGCTTTACTACTAGCACTAACAAGTAGTAGCACTATACTAGCACTAACAAGCAGTAGTACTCTAACAAGTACGAGCATAGCTCTGTCTAGCTCTATTAGATTTACACTAACAAGCATAAGTACATCACTAAGTAGCACTACCTTGCACTAGCACACAATACCTAGCACTAGCATTAACATGCACTAGCTTTACTACTAGCACCTAACAAGCACTAGTAACAAGCAATAGCACTATTAGAGCACTAACAAGCAGTAGTACTCTAGCAAGTACTAGCAAAACTCTAACCAGCACTATTAGAGTACTAATTATCATAAGTACAACACTAACTAGCACTACCTTGCACTAGCGCTAACACCACATAGGACTAGCACTAACATTCTCTAAGTTGCACTTGTGATAACCATCACTAGCCTTACTACTAGTACTAGAATTAAATAGCATCACTAGCCTTACTACTAGCACTAACAAGCACTAGAACCAAATACTATTACCTTTAACTCTCATTATCAATAACTAGTAGTAGCACTACTTGCAGCATATTTCTTAGATTTAAGTCTGTTATTACTTGCAGCGTATCAAATGTCTCATGTGGCTTCATCACACAAGCGGTCAGAGTGTGAGCTTTGTCTCCTGTTTCCAATTTTGATGACAAAGCAGAGATGGGGAAGGAGGATGCAAGTGAAATGCAAAGTAGTGGAAAGGGATATCCCCTCCAATTGAACTCAAAGTGCAAGGGATATACCTTGATTGATGAACCTACAAGGCAAGATGAACCTCCAGATCAGGATGACCTATTATTGTAGGAAATCCGTGGTTAAAAAGTAAAAAAGCAAAAGATGGAAAGATTTGAAAAAGGTATGACAATTTTAGTTTTTTAGTAATTTTAGAGTCGAAAGATGAACATGTGCACCAAACTTTACATACTCTGACTTCACATGTGAAGGGTGCAGAAGCACCTTGGAGACCAGGAGCGGTGGAGGTACCAGTAGGGAGCAAAAGGAAAGAAGTCCTGTAGTTGCTACAAGCTTTAGTGTGAACCCTGTGGATGACTTAACAGAAAAGCAGAGCACACCGATGCCTACATGAGGTAGTGCTACTAGTCCAAAAGCCACACAACTCCCCCATCCAGTCCCCACTTCAAGCCTAGAGCCTATAAGAAGTTATAGTGGCCTTGTAAAAAGTTGTAGTAAGCTAGAGTGCTCAGAGCCCTTCGCGGGCACGCTCTTTTGTGCTATATCAAAGACTACTAAAACTATTGTATTGTGTACATTTTCAAGTGAATATCAATTTGAGATATATTTCTTTTGTGTTGCAATTGAGTTTATGGATTTGTTTGCATAGGAGCACAAATGATACGAGAGGTTGCACATAAAATCTGTTTAAATCCATCTAGATCTACTTGGCTTAATTATGTTTTTTGAGTGAGTGAGAATCAGTGGACTACTTTGCCCTTGGTATCTCCTTTGAAGTGGTCTTCTCTCTAATGAATTTTTATGGTGGCTCCTTTGGGGACTCAATGATTTGGTGTCTTTTCATGTGTGGGTGTGAATGTGTCCCTTGTGTGAGTGTGAACATTGCATTTTGCTGGATACATGGTCTTATTATAATAGCACATGAGGGATGTGATTGCTTCAATCTATAAAAAATCCAAGAAAATATACCTTCCTAGATCACGCAAGTAGCTTGGTTGTTGAGTGTCAACTACTTCAATATAAAACTTGTATCTTGGCTTGTCTCCAAAGATATGAAGCATGTTAATCTGTTTAGATTTGTTTAAGTGTGTTTTAATTCTATTTTGAAATATGTTTAGATCTATTTAGATATGCTCATATGTTTATTTCAAATCTGATTATGATCTACTTAAATCTATTCATATTTGTTTAAATATATTTTAACCTTGAATTTACATTTGTTTAAAAATGTTTAAATATATATTTAAACCTATATTTTAAATTAGTGCATATATAATTAAACCAAAAAATCTAGTCCCCGATTTAGTACACATCGAAGAGATGGAAGCAAGATTGCAGCTAGCCATACACATCAATAGCAAGCTTGAAAAGAATGCATGCCCAAAATCAATTGCTCGGTGGTGGCGAAGATGCAACAAAGGAGGGAAGTAGCAAAATGAGATCGAATTTATAGAAGGTGTTTGGATATATTAGAAAGACTGGAGACAAAGCCATCCAGAGTGGCAACCATCACTTTAATGGATATCCTCGACTCTTGTGCCTACCTCCACCCCCACCAAAAGTGGTATTGATGCCTCTCCCTCAAAGCACAAAGAGTTGTAATCTTAGACTTGAATGGCCTTCTAGTAAATGTTGTTGAGTCGTATCATGGAGATATACCCCCACCTTATGCAAATTAGATGGAAAATTGTCAAGAGTCCAAGGGACAAATCATGTTTATCTATAAAGATGCTACTGCCTTCTTGGACTTTTGTGTTTCATGATTTGAAGAGTTTATTTGGAGCACATCCAAAAGAACAAAAGTAAACAGTTTTCCTTAGCGCATGCTTTCCACGACATTTTGAAAAGAGAACAATTCTGGCTCAGGAAGACTATCATAATACTGGACTCATGGTGGACAGAAATGGAAAGTTGTTGCATGAGAAGCCTATTATCTTCAGGGACTTGCCAACCATTTGGAACCAGTTCACACACTTGTCGGTAGCAGCCAACAATATTATTTTGGATAACTCCATAAACAAGATTTGTAGAAACCCGTCTAGAACATGGAGAGTACTTCCAAAGTTTGAGATGCAAGGTCTTGAAGAAATGTGCTCCTGTTTGATGGATGATGTTGCACTGTTGCTGTTTCCCTGGCTTTAAATGGAGGATCAAAGTCCTACACAACACCATTTGAGCACGACCTATTCCATGATATGGAGTCCATTGAAAATTTAAATTATATGGTCAAATACAACTACTGGACTGAGTTATGAAGATGGAAGCAACTTCTTTTGTATATAAATACACTTTAATAGAATTCATTCTTTTTTGCTCCTATGTTGCTTGTTTGGAGATGGCAGATTGATTAGATTCTTTTTCCTATTGTAAAATAGACTCATTTGAATTGTTCTTATTTCAACTCTTGCTTCGTGTCTTTGAAACTTTTTCCTTTTCATGTGTGCTCTTAACAACCTTCTTGGAATGCAATCACCAAATAAGAGTGTCACTTGTGGATTGGTATAGCAAGGCAATGTTTCTCTCAATGCAATATTATTATAATATAATGTATGAACAATGCACTTGTTCTTTCAATGCAATGGTCTCACACTTTTTACATGGTTCAAGCTATTTCAATATAATGTTGTTTAGCAAGGGAATGTTGCTATCATAGTGTAATGTTGTTATAAATAATACAATGTCCTTGGAATGCACATAGCATGACAAGCTATCATCTTGTAATGCTATGTTGTCACTTCTCTATCTTGTAGTGCTACTAGTGCTACTAGTACCACTGGTAGCAGCATTGAGCAACACTAGTAGTAGCACTAGTAGTAGCACTAACCACTAGTAGCATCACTAACTTTTAGTAGCTCCCTAACCACTAGTAGCAGCATTAAGCAACATCCCTAACCACTAGCAGTAGCGCTAACAATAGCACTAGAAGTAGCACCAACCACTAGTAGCTATACTAGTAATAGCACTATAGCAACTACACCAACCCCACTAGCAGCACTATAGCAACACCAACCAACAGTTGCACTATAGCAACTACACCAACCACTAGTAGTAGCACTAACTACTAGTAGCAATAGTACTAACCACTAGTAGCCAATCACTATATATATGTCCTGAAAAGATGGTATCCATTCAGAGTCTGAGAAAAGAACCATCATAAAAGGGATGTAGGCCAAGATTATAGCAACACACACTACTGTAGGGACAATAAGGGTCAATATGTTTATCAGTGCAACTACTATTAAATGATGTCAAGTATTACGAGAATGCAAAGAAAAGGAACCATTGATAGTATGATGGATCTCAAATAAGCAGAAGATGATGCAATTGGTAATACCATACTCCCACTATTTTAAAATCAAAAAATCAAAACTATGTCTAAAATTTGATTTTTTGTGTTCAACCAAGTGCAAATAGACCTCTCAAGTTTACATATCAAATGGCATGCTATTATATATGGCTTCATGTACTTCATCTAACAGGAAAAACATCTTCTTGTCACTATCCATAGCTTCAGTTGTTGGAAACTTTATAGCGTTTACAAGGTGAGAGTACAAAAGAACCTCAAATTGAGTATTAAGAAGGCAATAAGAGTGATCATTCCTGTTGTTCATAAAACAAACCCTTCACCACCAAAAAATTGGATGTAATGATGTTTCCCCATCCATCCTTTAAAGTTTGATTTCCAAGGTCCTTTGCAGTGCACTTTAGGATATAGAATTCTACACCCTCATCATTGTCTACCTCTACATTAATAGCAACATTGTCTCCAATACAGAGAGCATTAAAAAGTTTATCATGATGTAATTCATATGTAGGATCATCACAAGGGTTTTATTCAACCTCCATGTCCTCTCCAAAAACAATAATTTCATAGTTCCAACCTACCACATATGCTTTGTTGCAACATCTTTTCCAAGAACTATGCATGCAAGTGGTGCAGTAGCATGACAACTTTCATGTTCTAAGCTCTGTTAGTTTGGGCTCTGAGAATCTAGAGACAGAGTGTACCAATCATGCGCTTAGAATAGCAGCACAGTTCCTTGTTTAAGATTTGTCAAGTTCTCCCACTTTCACCTCCCAGAGCACTCTATTTATATTCCTTTCTTTTGATGGGTAGGAGGCTTGAGCTCCACTTGAGAGTTTTACTTGAAGAAAACTCAATGCTACATCAGTAGCACAAGCTAGCTTCTTTAAATTTCCATGTCATCTTTAGGCTACTTATGGAAGGATACCTCATGACAAAGAAAAAAGTCCAGATTTACTGTAAACTGAGAAGATGTAATGTCTAACCAAACCCAATGTTCTTTCAGTGATAAACCTTGTCTTACCAACCAACTGTGAGCTAGCTTAAAACAATGCTCAACAAATAGAGTGTCATGCACCTTATCATCAGATATGAAGAAATGGATATCTTTTTGGGTCTCACCTCCTGTCTAAACATATGTTATTTAAACAAGCATAGTGACTTGGTTTGAATGCCAGTGCATGGAATGCATCCCATTTTGTTCCTTGAATGAATAATTTTCAACAAAATCCACCATAGAAACAACTACATCTTGACGAAACCTTTGCACACACTCTTTAAATTGTTCACTTTGCCACTTGTATAGGAAGTTGTGCTTGATGAACTTCTCCAGATGATTCTTAGACACTCGTAAGAAAGCACTAAGCTCACTTTCTTGATTGTAAGTTCTTTTTTTCTCTTTGTCTCCCTCGTCTTACCAACATTTATAGACACATCCTCAAAAACCTTAACAGAAACACAGTGGGTAGAATCAACAATCTATTGTGGACAAGCTTTCAGTTTTTTGGCCCACAACTAGCACATTCCCCCATGAGGCATTTCAAGTGATCGAACAGGCTTCCTGAAGGCATGTGACACAACACACTTTCCCACCACAATGTAATGCCATTGTATGTATGGTTAGGATCTTTGCAAACATATCCATTATTGTCCCTTGGACATAGTTCACATCTACATTTATAATCTGCTCCATGCAAACCGTTGGTAGGACACTGCATGGAATTGATTGGCTCTTTAAGGAAGGCCATTTGGACATGTTATGTATATCTATCCTTTAATTTATGAGCAAAAAAAGGTATCAAATGCTTAAATGGGCATTGTTGGTTGCGATGTTTGGATAATGTTTCTTAAAATCAATAAATAACTCAACCTGCACATTGCACCATCAAATGCCATCAGAAAGTTTAACTACAAATGTGGTCAGATTATGATCAAGCATTAGAAAACACTAATAAGCAATATCAAGTAGCCTAACAAGCAATATCAAGTAGCACTAAGAAGCACTAACAAGCAATAACAAGCACTATCAAGCAATATTAAGTAGCACTAAGAAGCACCAACTACTACTAAGAAGCACTAACTAGCACAAGAATGACTAAGATGCACTAACAAAAGTAATATCGAGTCGAACTAAGAAGCACAAACAAGAAATAGCACTACCACAAGCACTAACAAGAACTAACAAGAAATAGTGCTACTAAGCACTAAGTGGAACTAAGATGCACTAACAAGAAATATCAAGCAATATCAACTAGCACTAACAAGCAATAATAAGCCATAACAAGCAATATCAACAAGCACTAATAAGCATTAACTACTAGTACTAACAAGCAATATTAACTCGTACTAATAAGAATCAGTAATTAGCAGTGACAAGTAGTATGTGGAACTAAATACTATGTCATGGCAGTAACAAGCACTAACAAGCACGATGTGGAAGTAAATAGTGTGTCATGGCACTAACAAGCACTAAGAGGCACTAAGAAGCATTAAGAAGCAATAGCACTATCAAGAACTAACAAGGACTGCTATGTGGCAGTAACAAGCATTAAAAACCTTTGTCTATAAGTAAATAGTACTAACAAGCACCTAACAAGCAATATGTGGCATTGTGAAGTAGTAAGAATAACTAGTATGTGGGCACTAATAGGCACTATGTGGGCACTAACAAGCACTATGTGGTACATGCAGCTGTAATAATCACTATAGCCTACCACTAACAAGCAATATGTGGCACTAACTAGAATTATTAAGCACCAATAACAAGAAGCCAAAACCTTGCTTTGCAGGAGGACAACATCCACCTAGTTAAAATCACACAAGTCTACTGACCAGAATGAAATGCTATGCTAAAATCACACAAGTCTAATGACTAGAATGAAATGCTATGCTTAGAAATAATCAAAGGGATGTGGAGACAATAATGGATGCCAAAAAAGGAATGCAATTTTAAAAGAACGCTCGGAACGATTTGGAGAAGATAGCAAATATGGATGTTATTGATGACAGTAAGGAAGAAGATACTAAGGCAAATCATAGTTTTAGTAAACTGAGAAGCGATGATGTTGATTCTAGCAAATCTGAATGGATTTTTCTTCCACTATGTCGTACGGTCTGTGAATTCGTGGCGTATCATCCTCTTTTTCTCTAAACCTTGCCACCTTCAAAGAAGAAGATGGAATTGAGGAATTAAAGGTTTTTAAGTGAGGAGTTCGATGTTTCAAAGAAAGCAAAAAGAACAGGGTCGAAAGTTAACATTAGGAATCAAAGAAAACAAAAAGACAAATCCAACGCCTCGAACAAGTACCAGGGAAGTGGGCATTGCATGTTTCTTGCTATTATAAAGCTTTTTGCTTTATATCTTCTGGGAAAATTTTGCATCTGAAATGGCAACTCTAGAAAGGGATGAAATGATTAGGGAAAGTGAAGAAAGAGCTAGAAAAGAAAAAGCTATAGTTGGAGAGGGAATACATGAGGAAGTACAAAAGGGGGGGGGGGGGATTTCTTGCCTTAGCATTCTCTAAGGCAAGAAATAGGCTCGATTTTATACCATACGAGTCCTCTAAAATCTTCAAGATACCATAACAGTGTCAATAAACAATTTTTAAGAGTTTAAAACTCTAAAATCTATAGATATGGCATCACACATGACGTTGGACATTCATGCATGGAACGTAGATGTCCTTGGTTCATCGATGGAAGGCCATTGGTAATGGTGGGATGGAGGGGGAAAGAGAGAAAGGGAGGGAGGTAAGAGAGAGTGGAAAAGGAAGGGGAAAGGGAAGGGGAGGGGGAAGGGAAGGGAGGGGAAGGGGAAGGGGAAGGGAAGAGGAGAGAGAGAGAGAGATAGAGAGAGAGAGAGAGAGAGAGAGAGGGGGGGGGGGGGGGGGGGCAGGAAGAGGGAAGGGGAAAGGGAGGGGGAGGGGAAGGGAGGGGGAGGGGAGGGGAAGGGAAGGGTAGGGTGAGGAAGAAAGGGAGGGGAAGGGAAGGGAAGGGTAGGGTTAGGAAGGGGAGAGGAGGCGGAGGGAGAAAGGGGTGGGGAGGGGAGGGGAATGGGGAGGGGGAGGGGAATGAGGAGGGCAAGGGGATGGAAAGGGAGAGGGGTGAGGAAGGGAAGGGGAGGGGAGGGGGCCTCCCTAATGCATGCTCTAACAGCCATGGCCGCCGAGCACCGAAAAAAAACAACAGAAGGAAAGGAAAATTTGAGGGGAGGGAAGGGGGAAGAGGCAAGGAGGGGTGAGGAAGGGAAGGAGAGGGGAGCAGCTCTCTAATACATGCTCTAGTGGCCACGGCTATGGCCGTTAAGCCCCAGTAAAAAGAAAAATTGTGTGTGGTGGCCACGGCCACCTAATTTGTGTTTTGGAGGAGAAGGGGGAGAGGCAAAGGGAAGAGAAGAAGAAGGGGACGGAATAGAAGAGAGGGAGAAGAGAGAGGGAGAGGGGAGGAGAAGGGAAGAGAGGGAGAGGGGCAGGAAGAAGAGGGAAGAGAGGGAGAAGAGAGAGGGAGAGGGGGTGGGAGGGGAGAAGAGAGAGGGAGAGGGGCAGGAGGGAAGAAGAGAGAGGGAGAGGGAGAGGGGAGATAAAGGGGAAAGGAAAGGGAGGGAGAGGGGAGGGGAATGTGAGAGTCAATATATATGCCACAAAACCCTAACTAGATTTGCGGTAGGAAGCCTTTCCATCATGGAGCACGTAACTACTAACTCAAAATTGAAGCTGAATCCTAGTATTCTATCAAATTTTTAAGGAAAAAAGTGAATGAGTAAAATGGTGGACATGAGACGCGACACAGGGTCCGACCCGATCCTCCTTGCAAATGTCAAGGGTGGTGATTTATTATTGATTTCATGATATCCATATTTTGGAAGCTGAAGTCCAACAAATACATGATTAAGGCAATACAATAACTGATCCTCATTGCAGTGTATACAATATTGTCACATGGACTACAACCATATGAATAAACATGTTATCCTTCAATCTTGCATCCATCTTGGATTTCCTTGCTCCCTCACATCGATAACATGTATTAAATGAGAGGAATGTTGTAGGAATTCAAATTGAAGCAAGAAATTTTGAATGTATGAGAAATTAAAAGTATTTATATGATAATATATAATATATAATTATTATAACCACACATAGTGTGGGCGGGGAGGCAGCGCGCTTCCTTCCCCAAAGAGTTATAATCCGAGGGAACAAGCCCTTCATTGGGTGTCAAGAATATTAGCACCAAGGATAAGTCTCACAAATGGATAAGAAATAGCATAATCGTAGTCAAACACCGATAAAATCACTACGAGCAGCATGATGGGCAAAATTCAAATTCTCATTGTCTTTTGGCGAATTCTTTGATCTTAGAGACAATCTCCCAAAAACTTGCCAATGTGAGCTTGAGAGGATTTGTGTGTGTCCTTGAGCAACATGATTCCAACATTCTCAAATCGTTTAGTAAACTGTGGAGGATGGCACAAAAAGACAACTATCATTAGAGCAAGTCTGAAGTAGAGCACGCAATATTCTCGCTCTCCACTTAGCCAGTGTTACGTGCCTCTCCAACCTTGAGAAAATGGGAGTTTGGACATTGTAGTAAGTGGAGCTTTTAGGCTTGTGAGAGCAGAGCATAAGGTCATCATCGTGAGGCTTTCCAAAGCTTCACATGCCAAGGCTATGCCACACTGGCCTTCATCTCTTTAAGTCCTTTATTACACTTATGTGCTTAAACACAAATCCATCTTGGTTGCTTGTAGCTACTGCTTAACACCAAATCTTGGAGCCTGGCCGACTTCCAACAACCTCACTACCACAATGTCTCCACTGTAGTAGTTAACGTGACGCGCAGAGTGATAGACAAATAGATACATTGATCATCGTCATTCCCATAGAGCTCTAATCATTCAATTGTCTCACAACCTCAAATCTATAAACAAAAAATACCGAACACATATGAATTGGGAGAGAATCATACCTCGAAATCTTTGCACTATTGGTTAAAGACACTGCAAACTGCAAGCAAGCACTAGACCTCTCCACTATTGGTTGAAGATGTAAACAATGTTGTCAATCATGTGCTTGTTATGAATTATATAGATTTATGACAAAAGCACTTCTATGCTTTTCTCCAATCCTTTTGATAAAAAGCTTAACTATGCTTTTGCATGTTGCTTTTCACACCGCTAGATTTGCTTGAAATCAATGCCCATGATTGTGATGAGTGGCTCAAGGAGAGCTAAAAAAACACAAACTTCCCCCTAGGCTACCTACTGTAAAAATTTTGAACTTCCCTCTCTTTTCCTCTCCCTCCCTCTCTCCCTCTCACTCCCCCTCTCCCTCCCACATGTGTCCTAGTGCATGGAATTAGCATTTTCTTTTAAAAATGTGCAGATTATATGAGACATAGAGCCATGGATTTGACCTTACCCTATCAAAAATTTATCACCACAAGGTGCGGTGATAACAATGACATGTACCCTAGTGCAATAAAAAGTGACAACAAGTTTAATGCCATGCTATTTAGAGTCCTATTAAGTTTGGTCTTGTTTTTAACATCAATGACCAATATGGATATGAAAAACCAACTATGCATACCTGCATGTCTTGTAGTACATGCAACTAGGGGTTTTCAAAAAACAAATTGCATGTATAAAACTAATATATTGTACAAGATTTGGCATAGTGTTTTGGCTTATAGGGACCTAGAGGCATATGAAGTCTTATACCATTAAGAGATAGAGAGCCATGGATTTGACCTTAATCTATCAAAATTTATTAGCTCAAGGCACGATTAAAAAAAAGGTTATGGACCTGAGATTTACAATGCGTTGAGTCACAAAATTTTGTCACATGAATCACCTAGGCACCTTGTCACAAGAGAGTGTCATGTTGCTGCAAGGAGGAGATGGCAAAACCCCCATCTTCAACTATCTCAGAGTCTGTTGTTCTCAACATTAGCTTTACAACAACTTTTAAAGTGTTACCATTGTCATATCTCATGTTGTGATTCCATTAAGTCCTATGATCTTAAGGGAATACCAAAGTCCATCACAAATCTAATAAGGACGGGTTAGAGCATCATCTCGAGGTGGGATCGTAATTCTAAGAAAATAAAGTTTCAAGTTTCAAGACCCCTCCATCTCTTCAATTTATCATTTGCGAGCGCTGTGATTATGTCATAAATATAGTATCGATCTCATTGTGGTGATACTTAGGAAATAAAGGAAACAAATATTTGGAGTAGTTGTTGAGACCTTCATGTTGAGATATGGTGCCAAGTGCACATGAATTAGAGGAAAAGGAATGTGATAAGGAATGTATTAAAGTAGCCACCCTAGGATGTGGGCTACAAGATGTGAGAATGTGGATCGAGGACATCCACAAGGAGAGATGTGGATCAGAGGATCCCACATGTGTTGAGTATTCAAAGGGCACTCTCTATATAAGAGGCCTATCATGTACTGTTGAGTACACACATTTTGAATAGATTGAGCATTGCCTACCGTGTGTCTCTCTCATGGAGTTTCTTCTATGGCTTGATCCTCCATGATCTTTATGCTCATTGAGTGATAGATTAGGCTAATTATGATCCGCACTTTGACATGGTATTAGAGCATAGGTTTAGCTAAGCCTAGATTGAGAGGTTTACATCTTTCGATTTTTGTTCATTTCGCATTGAGAGAAATTTTGTCATTCATTCTTCACTGGTGTGTTGTAGGAGCTGTGGAGCTTGGCCCATTTGGAGAGTTGGCAGGGAGCTCGTATGTGCTAGTCATTTGTTGTGTAGAGGCTTTGTTTGTAGATGGGCGATGTAGAGGCATAGGACTTGTTCGTTGTGCTGGAATGTGGGCTGGCTTGTAGAAGCTACTGTTGTGGGCATTGATGGAGCCGATCATTGGACATCAAGCCTTGGGAGTTGGCTGTGTAGGTGTTCTTTGGAGGGTCGGCTGCGCAAAAGAGCTAGAGATCGCTCAAGGGCTTGGGCTTCAAGATGTGACCGTCCTGGCGATTAGGCATCAACCAAAATCCATACTTTAAGAATTCGAATGATCCAGGAGACTAGCACAATCTGGAGGTGCATCTGCATATGCACGCCTCATGGCTACTCTCTTAGTCTCCCTCACCTTTACACTACCTCCCCCTTTCCTATTCTCGTGGCTTCTTGCTTTGCCTCACCTCCCCTCTCCTTGTGGTTTCACCCTCCATGTCACCTCTGCTATTGGCTACTCCCTTAGCCCCTTACCACCCTCCTTGTTTCATCACTCTCTCACTTTGCCCTCTCCTTTGCTCTATCTTGCCCTCCCCTCTCCTTGCGGGCTACCCCCTCTCACCTTCACTCCACCTTCCCCTCTTCCAACCCCCCTCACCCCCACCCGCACCCTCACCCCCCCTTGTCTTTGTTGTGCAAGTGCCCTCAACACCTCACTTGCTCACCATCCACTTTGCATGGGTTGCTCTCTCTGCCTCCCTCACCTTTATGTCACTTGCCCCTTCTTTCTCATAGTTGTTCCCATATATATACACAATGGAGATACTAGGCTACAAGGAGGTGCCCCACCAAACCGTGCGTGTGTTTTTGTGTGTGTGTGTGAGAGAGAGAGAAAATGATCCATGTCACCCTCATGAAAAGCGGTGAGGTAGTGGTTTCACCGCACACAAAATGTGTGTGTGTGTGTGTGTGTGTGTGTGTGACACACGTGCACACACACACACACACACACACACACCCTTCCCCTTGGGGACCATTTGTTGGGGTGTGCTTCGATTTGGAAAACTCACTAGGGAAATTAGCAAACTAAAGTTCCCTAGATGGCAGAATAGCAAGGTGGAAGAAGCAGAGACAAAATGTACGTGGATATTTGAGATACACTCCAAGTGGATATTTATGACCTTGTAGTGGACTTAATGGGAGGCAGTTATGGTACTTTTGGTGCAAGGTTACACAAAGGGAATCCAAGGACCAGGATAGCCCTTGTGGAATTTTGTGCTCTTCTGACCTTTGCCTTGTACTTCACTCATTATTGGAAAGCAAGAGGAGCTTGTGGATGAAAAACATGCATCCAATTCGGATTTCAAGATGGATTATACATGGCTTGAGGTATGTAGAGTTTCCTGACTGTGTATCCAAGGACATACTACAAACCAAGGGCATGTTGAAGGCGTAGGGAATCGGCATCAGAAGTCGATTCTCGAGAGGAAACCGGTCGAACCGACGATGATCGATAGGTCAAAAGCCGGTTCGCCCAGTTTTTGACTGGGATCCGACGACTGGCGTCGATTGCCACCATCGATGGCCTAGGGGAGGCGAGACCCATTAATGTTGCAAGACGTAGAGAGCATACATCATAAGAGGTGGAGTGGAGTTGATTACATGTGGGTGGCGTACTGGAGGCGAGACCTGGAGTTTGCGACGACTATGGAGACGTGGTGTTATGATGGGCGTGTGGGATTTTTTATTCATTTATTTGGATGTGGTTGGGTTGTTGGGCTTGGCTTGTGAGTGTGTGCCATGTGTATGTTGTGGTGTTTTTTGTGGATTGGTTGCATGTTGCATTTGGGTATTTTCCTTATGGACTGTTCGATCGGGTTTCATAGTATGGTTGGGGTTCCTTATATTTGAATGCGATTGTGGACCCTCCGATTGGGTTTCATCATGTGGTGGGGTTCATTTTATTTGAATGGCATGTATTTCGTCGTTGGTGGCTATTTGTGAGTGATTGAGTTATGGGTGCGTTTGAATCGTGTTGGATGATCGACACGGGAAAGATGGAGTTTTGGATTGAGTGGTTGGGATTCTGGAGTTTTGTTGAGGCTAGGTTGTGGGTATATTGAATTTTGTTCATCACCGCTGTAGAAGTTTTTGATCGCTCTTTTAAAGATGGTATTTAGGGTGTGGGTGTGTGTTCTACGTTCTGCAATGGAGGAGGAGGATAGTCCATCCTTTAGCCTTGGTCTTTCTCAGGTTCTGGTGGAGGTTTCTGTCAGGGCTTCTGGGGGAGAGGTATCTGGTAATGTGGGTGAGGTGGTCATGGTCCTTGGTTCTATTTTGCAGGTGGTGGTGTTGCTAATAGTCTTCCATTTCTTGTTGTGGATGAGGAAGAAGAGAGGATTGTGAGTGGGAGCAATCAGAGTCTGAGTAAGGATGAGTGGGTGTGGAAAAGGTTTGATGTGTGGAGGAATTGCAGGCGTATGGGAGCGATGTTAAGTTGGAGTGCTTGGATTATCGTCTTTTGAATGATATGCTGTCTAAGTTCTTTCTTCAGGTTGTGAAGTTGGATGGGTCCTTGTATCCACCGGAGAGCTTAATGGGAATGTTTAGGTGCTTTGGTAGGATGTTGCACCGTGAGCAGGATGTGTTTGTTGCTAGGTCTGGGATAGCCGAAATGCTAGTTGACATTGTGAAGAGCCCGCTTTTCAAGTCGAGTCAATGTGCTTTGGTGACGGTAATGAATCATTTGATAAGAAGGGTTCTGCATGTGACAATGATAAAGATAAAGATTGTGCTGTCAGCTTCAGCAACGAGAGGAGAATGTTAGATGATATTGATTTTTCAATGTATCATACTCGTGGGGTACAGAAGTGATTTGCCTACTATTGTTTGAGCTGATTCTACATTCGGGGTGGTAGGGAGCTTCACAACATTCTATGGGTGGATTTCTTGGAGGGTTCGGATGAGTTGGGACAATTTATAGAGTAAGTCTGTTGTTTTGTGTATGTGTGTCGTTTTGATTTTTGCTTTGTTTTGCAGGTGCAACGACAGGGTAAGGAAGAATTTTGTGATTACTTTGTTTCTTGCAGGTACAACGAAAGGCTAAGCAAGAACTATGTTACTTTCACTCAGTTCCAGAAGACAAATTTTTGTCCAGCTATTTGTGTTTATGAGTTTGATGTTGTCAGGACCTATGAACCGTTGGTTCATCATTTCCCTGCAGTGGATGATAGCTTTCCTAACTCAAAATTCTTGTTTCTGCAATGCATCGAGTTTTCACTCTCAGGTAAGTGTTTCTTGATTTTCGTGTTTGTGTGTGTTTGTTTCTTTGTGTTGTTTTTGAGTTAGTGGTATTGTTGCAGTTTTTGTGTAGGTGTGGTTTAATACTAATAGGGTTAGCAAGAAGATGTTAAGCATGCTTGTTAAATCTATGCTTGGAACAATTGGTGGTACCGTTGCTGTAAGAGGACGAACAAGAGTGTTCGTGCGTCTACGTAGTTTGGGTCAAGTACCAGAGGAGGTAGGACAACTAGTTACTGGTCATCGCAAGGCATCTTCTTATCGAAAGTATGATAAGAGCAAGGTCATAAGAGTTGCTACAACTCAATCAATTCTTGCAACTCCTTATGATCAATTTGGGAAATTGAGAAATTATTCTAATGTTTTGAATGTGTGAAGATGTTTACTGAGAAGGTGGATGGACTCAAATGATCTGCTGATGTTGGGAGTCTTGATGGTGGTGGTTCTTTTCTTTGTTCTTCAGGTTGTTTTTTATGTGGTTTTGGTTAGTTTTGATTGGTGTTTCTGTTTTGTTTGTGTGTAATTGTGTTTGCAAGTGTGAATGTTGGAAATGTGGAAGCTTTTGGTGCTCTTGTTGCTGTTTTGGGAGTTTCTTCAGGTCATGTAGTTCACAATTTGTTTTATTGCAATGATTGATGTTTCTGGTGGAGTAAGTCTTGGTGCGATAAGTGTTGGTGCTAGCGATGGACCGAAGTCTTCTGTTGAGGTTAGTGTTTGTCGTGCTTGTGGTGTTAGTATTTTAAGTGCTGTGGTCTATGGAATTTTAATGGATGTGTCTTCTAATCTTTGTATTTTTGCGTGAAGGTTTCTATTGGTGTTGCATGTCATGGTGGGAGTTTAACTGGTGATGCTTCGGGAATTTTGATTGAGGATTGTTGTAATGCGGTGAATGAGGGTGGTGATGATATTTTTGCTGATGGTGGTTTGGGTAAAGTTGATGCTTTGGTGGGTGCTAGTCTTGGTGTGTCTGAATTGTCGTCAGAGAAATGTAATGGTGATGATATTGATTTTGGCGCTTTATATGCTAGAGATGATGGCAATCAGATTTGGAGGAGTTGATTCGAGTTTCTTCTATTGCGTATGGTGCCTTGGGTCTGAAGTATCACTGCACCAGTTGCTATTCTTCAGGGTGCCATTTTCAAGAATTGTTGTGTGCAGTTCATCAGTATGGATTAGTGTTTTGTTTTTCTTTCGGCTATGGCGGAGTGGATTGTATCTTTGGTGTATGGCACAGTGCATGGATGGTGGAGTGGCTACCGAAATTTTGGTGATCTTCTATTGGGGTAGTTTTTCAGCAGAAGAGTTTCATTATTTTCATCAATGTATACAGCATTAGCTTTTTTTACCAGTTGATCTGGTCATTGTATAGAGACTCTTTTATATAATAAATTTGAAAGGCTTTTGCCTTTTCTATAAATTCTTATTTGGTATGAAATGCGTACGTGGAGTGTTTATATTCGCTGGTAATGTGATGTGGGAGTAAATTTGTTATTGTAATGTAAACTTTATATATGTCATAATTTATCCAGTTGCGCAGTAGTGTGTAGATTACCATTACAGATAGTTTTAGATCAGCTTTTTGCCGACCCTATTCGTTGATGGGTAGTAGCATAAGGAGCAATACTTTCTTTTGTCTCTGCAAAACGTCTGAAGAGTTAGTGAAGCAAGGGAGAGTAATCAGCTTCTATCTATGGACCTTCCTGTCAAAGGCTGGGGTCGCGCATAACGCAATCTCAGCTTATAGAATGGGAATTTTGCCCCTGCCCAGAAAAGTTGCCCGCAATCAGAATCTGACATGTGACATTCTCCCCATGCCTCTGACAGAAGGGAAAGGGAGGGGTCAGCCTTTTCCCTTTATAAAATGGCTTGCGGTCTACCCGCCCACTCGCCATTTTATGAGGGAGAAAGGCTTCCCCCCTCCCTTTCCCTACTCCTTCATACACTTGACCATTTTCCATCGCCACTTCTTGTTTATTTCGTATTCAACCACTCTCGCAGTGTGTAGCGTTTTCCCTTTGCCCCATCATGTAGCTCCAATGCTTAGGTAAGCCGAAGGTGGGGAGCTGTGAAGTATTTCAACAAGCTTGCAATAAACGATATGCTACTACCGCCTTTCTCGTTGAATAGAATGTCCTCCTAACTGAGTGGAAGATTGCAATGTCAATCGTTATGGCTACTTGAGCACAAGAGTCTCTCTGCTCATCCACTACCTTGTCCTTAGGCAAGCATCTGGTTACCATTTGTGGTACTACAAAACTGTTCGACATAGAGTCTGAGTAGGAACTGGTGCTATGGATTTTGAGAGATGTCTTTCCTCGGTCTGTCCTAGCCTCCTTGATGGGTCTATGTAATCTTCTTCTTTATTAGCCCATTAACTTTGCTTCCCTAAACTCTATGTTTAGCTACTCTTTGGAATGGAGAACGGTCACCATTCTAATATATGGTAAGTCACCTAATTGTTGGAGGATCATCCACACTTTTCTTGAGATAACCCATTGCCCTCCCAAGTTTTTTTTTCCCACGAAAAGTATCATCGTATATTAAAAAGGAAAAGAAAGAAAGTACAAGTCACCTTTCTATGGAAAGGTTAAAAAATCAAACCCATACCCTTGCAAGGGCGTTGCAAGCTTCATTTTTCAAGCCAAAAAAGGCAGTGACAGCCCGAACTTCATCTAAACATTTAACTATTGGTATTCTAGACTTGGCAATCTGTGAAAAACTATATCATTCCTATGTTTCCATATACACATCAAAACTAAAGCTCTAATTGGTTGAAGTGTCTAGTAAATTAACTCATTGTGCTCCTTCTTGTCACCTAGTAAGGTAGTTTTCCACTTGAGTTTTACTTGTATCTGCATCTCTGCCAGCTTCTTCTCGATTGCCTTCTAGCATTCTCTAGTTACAGGACACTCCCATAGTATGTGCATGTGTGTCTCCCTGAAGTTATTACAGAACGGACAATGAGGCTATATTCTTGGGATCCATTTAGCTAGTCTTGCTCTACCCATTATCACTCGCCATAAAAGGAAGTTCAATGTGAAGGAGGGAGTCGCTTTCTAGCTCCTCCGTAGTCTCATATCCCAAGTGGGCCCTCTGTCCACCATCGATGCAAGAAATTTCCAATGGGCCTTTGCCACCAAGGCAGTACCATTATTGCTTTTCTTTGAAGTCTTACAGAGATAGTTTAGAGAAGTCCTTACCTATCTTCCATAGGAAACGTTTGAAGTCCTTAGTCTCCATGCACATGTGGCTCGTTGGCTAGTCTGTTTTCCGTTTGTTCATCAAGTCTTGCATGAGCCGCTCCTCTGCTCTAGAAAGTTCATACCTTTTGGTTAACTGATTCACTTCGATCCACGTAGCTCCTCCTGGGTCCCATATTTGTATGAATGAGACCAATCCTTTCCTAAATAGCCGAGCAACCATTCTTGGGTGAGCTGTTATATAGGCTGGTGAGTCCTCAAATGCCCAATTAGTTAGCTAGAGGGATCTTCCCAGTGATGCATCTCCCTGTAATTTCTTGTAACCTCCCCAAGTGCATCCCTTTGCTTTTGGTTTCCACAATGTTAGCAACTTTGACACCATTTTTGATGAGGGAACTCTAAAGATCCTATCAACCAGTACCAAATCTTACCAGGGAGAGTTGATTCCTTGTGGTGCATTCCTGCAAATTAGACCAAGTGCCATTTTTGCCCAAGGCTGATTGCTTCCCACTTGCATTAGGGTCTTCATACATAGAGTATCGTTCTTTTCTTTCTCTCTCACCAACCCTAAACCTCCTCCTTCTTTTGAGGTTGAAAGCAAGTCAGAGCTGAAAGCATGTCATCTTCCTTCCCATACAAAATTGTTGATGCATCTGTCCACCTTCCTTAGATAATTTTTTGAAAATGGTAATAGAGACAAAACATAAAGTAGTACTGCCTCTAGCATGTGTTTAGCTATAGTTATCCTTCCTGTGAGTAAGAGTGTCTTACCCGACCATTTATCAAATTTTGCTTTGATTCTTTGGAAGGCCCAGTCAAACTGATCTTTCAAGTTGATTGCTTGTTGGAAAAGCTGCTTATCAAAGCATGATAGGTATGATTGGCTTGCTCCTAGAGTTGCAGATAAATGCTTAGTCTTCCTCATAGAAAAAGGCCATCTAACAAAATATAGTGGAGTTTGGTTGTGAATCACAGCAGATTCAACTGCTCACACATCCACATTTTCCTTTTCTTGGTTCATGACATGGGCAGCTTATTAGCTTTCCCATGTTGATTACTTTGATTGGTTGGGAAATTTGTTATCCTTTGCCTTTTGTTAGATAAGATTATCTTACGTGATGACCTCTATCCCTTTGATCGTTATGCATATAGCCAAGTGATTATGTAGGAATTACTCTTACGCCTTTATATTTTGTAGATTATATGTGCTAGAAGGTGTCTACTTGACTTCCATTAACGATTTTGTCCATGGATGTGGGTCCAATTCGGGTCCCAAACGCGCAAGATATGGAGGGTTAAATTGGGGTGAAATGTGGTCTTTACAATGCTAATGGATGTGAGAGATGTGAAAGGACATAGCAATTCAAAATGAAACACTAGCTGATTGTTTTATCAGCTCGGTGGTTTTAATTGGTGTGTTGTTTTATAAGCTCGGTGGTTGAAATTGCTGTGTTTCAATGTGACAGGATTGGTTTTTACCTTAATGTACAGACGTATACGAAGTGATAGTGTGGACTCGAGCATGAAATGCAGCCTATTTTTTTGTCAAGTTGAATCAGAATTTCATTACACAGGTGGAACATCATGATAGCATCGTGGCTTCGAACGCCGGCTACAAAAAGTATACGCTTCTTCTCCTCCATTCCTGCCAGTCGTGGAACTCTTTCCGAGGGGGACTTGTTCAGTCTGCAGCACGTTTTTCATCAGAAAGACGTGGCTGCATACTCAGAGCTGTCTGGTGATCGCAATCCCATTCACACTCAGGAAGCAGCGGCACGGTCTGTGGGATTCAAGGGCTGCGTCGTCCACGGCATGCTTTGTGCAAGCCTTTTTCCTGCTGTCATAGGATCCAATCTGGTGAGTTTGAAAAATATCGGTCATTTCACTCGGTTTAGTATTGCTCTAACCGAGGTCAGTAATGATGCCTGTTGATTGTGCACGGGTTTACGGTGAGTAGCCTGGGGCGATATTCGAGACGAAAAGATTAAGATTCAAAGAACCTGCACTTGTTGGTGAATGCCTAGAAGCTGAAGCGAAGGTTCTTCACATACATAAAGAAAAAGATAGTCTCAGGTCTCTCTGTACGACTCGGCCTTTTTTTCCTGTTTCAGCAACATAAACGAATGAAAAATGTGGGAGCTACTAGGTCAGACGCACTGTCATAATTATGCGAATCGATGGATGCTTCTTCTCCAAGTCCGCCATCAATACCGAGGAAGAATTCGTTTGTTCATAAGCTGTATACCTTGTTAACTGGTAGCGGGAATTATGTAAGGAGAGAAGGGAAAAGACTAGATAAAAGTAGCGAAGGGGAAGGCAGAGGGAATGAGTAGCGAAGGGGAAGATAGAGGGAATGAGGAAAGGAGGGATTGGGTAGAGGAATAGAGAAAGAAAATGAGAGTGGGAGAGAGGGACTTTGAGGTTGGAAGGTGGATAGGTGAAGCATCTATATAGCTCCCGCTCCCTTTTACCCGGTAAATTAGACCCTTTCTTGCTAAATAGCCCCAAGAGCTAACCCTACTTACATAGCTTAATTTCCTCCTCCATTAAAGCCATCAATACCCAAATGGCACCTGACGCAAGCATGAAGCAGTAGCTTGATGTCGAGGGCCATGTATCCCAATCTCCAACCCAATCTGAATCACAGAACCCACCAGGCTCGCTCGTAGTGCAATATGTGATCCCATAACTGGATGTACCTTTGATATACCTAAAAAACCTTGAATCCAGCCTTCATTTGATTCTCCCTTAGCTTTGATGTGAGAACTGACAAAGTAACCCCACTGTAAAAGCTATATCTGGTCAAGTATTGGTTAGATGCAACAAGCTTCCAACCATGCTTCGATACAATGCTGCATCAACCAACTGAGATATGTCCTCGTTGATCAGCTTTGTCCTGATCTCCATTGGGTTGGTGCTTCCTTACATTCCTCCATCTGGAATCTCTTCAGCACCTCTTGAAATACTTTTCTTGACTGATGAAGATGCTCTCGTTTTTCTGCCAAACTTCTATTCCAAGAAAGTAGTGAAGAAGTCCTGAATCTGTTATCTCGAACTCCTGCATCAAGAGTCCTTTAACCTCCTATGATCAACTGTGACAATTAAGTCATCTACATAAAGGATGATAATCATGGTCTTACCTCCTCCTGTGAAGA
This sequence comes from Dipteris shenzhenensis, assembly GCF_047967505.1. NCBI lineage: Eukaryota > Viridiplantae > Streptophyta > Polypodiopsida > Gleicheniales > Dipteridaceae > Dipteris > Dipteris shenzhenensis. Next base: position 14,943,609 of record NC_141605.1, read on the forward strand.
AGTAGCGAATAAGTAGAGGTTTGCATTAGATGGGCTACGAGATGAGCCTTTTTCATAGAAGTAGTCCTCTATCCTCTGGTACCATGCTGTTAGGGCCTGTTTTAGCTTGGAAAGTGCCTTGCAAAGCCTGAAGACTCTCTTGGATTCCAGAAGTCTTCTGGCTGCTCAACATAAACTTCCTCCCGAAGCTCTCCATTTAAGACTTCACGTCTATTTGAAAGATTGGCCACTGACGGTGGGCAGCCAAAGCTATGACCATGCATATGGTAGTCATCCTGGCTGTAGGACCAAATGTCTCTCCACAGTTGACTCCCTCAGCCTGTGCATTTCCTTTGGGGACAATCCTCACCTTGTGCTTATTCAAAGTCCCATCAGATTTGTACTTGGAATCCACTTGGTTTGTATGATCTTCCTGTTGGGGTAAAGGCACATTGCCACCCCTTTATTAAAGATATGACACCTATGACTGTCTTAAGACAGTCATAGGGTGAAAAACCTAATCCTAATAAAACCTATGAGTTTGTGGTGTGGCTCATCACTTCACACCCGCATCTTTTGTGTCACCACTCTCTCTCACTCTCTCCCCCTTGTACTTCTCCCTCTTACCTTCCCTCTCAACTGGTATCAGAACCTACCCCTCCCTCTCCACTCCGTCTACCCACTCCCCCTACCTCTTTGCCCTAGTGGCCAGCAAGGCAGCAGCGCAGGGCAGCGCGGGCTGCAGCGGGGCAGTGCGGGCAATAGCAAGGGCAGCAGCGCGGGCTGCAGCGGGCAGCGCATCGCGCAGGCGCACGTGTGGGCGCAGGCATCGTGCCATTTCGCGCGCCGTACAGTACAGTACGGATGTACGGCCGTCCGTACAGCCGTACGGACACCGTACAGGCGATCGTACCGTACGGCCGCCGCCGTACGGACTGTGACAGGGAGCTGCGTCAAGGATTTTCGACAGGGAGGTGCATTTTTTGTTTTGGATCTGCGTCAGAGGAGTGCATTTCGAAATTTCTCCTTGGATCTGTACCCTGCACAAGTACAGCAGGTACATTTGTACCCTACACATGTACAAAGGTACAAAAGTACAGCAGGTACATCAGTTTTTCTTTGGGGGAGAAAGAAAAGGAGAGAGAGCACTCTGCTCTTCATTCAGGATCATTTTCAGTTCTCAAAACTGTGTTTTGAAAGTACAGCAAGTACCTTCGTGTCCCTCGTGCTTGAGGTGACTAGTACCACAGTGTGTGGTTGATTGCACAGTTATCTTGTTTCGGGAAGGTAATGCCTTGATTTTGCAGAGGACTTTTATGCTTTTGTTGAGTGCAAATCTCAGCTTTTGGGTGACATTTTCAAAGGGCTTTTGCCTGGAAGTCTATGCAGTGTATGCCTTGAGGCAGTGTGGAGCCAGGGAGCCCACATTGGTCTTGTTTCCGCAGTGTATTCAGTGACATTTCTTGCAGGTCACATTTTGTGTACGACACCTTGGAAAATCTCAGTTGAGCCACGCTTGGCCAGGGCGCATCGAGTTTACTCGGTCCCTAACTGTCCATCGTTGACAGTGCTCAAAAGATTCTCTTCAGTGTCTGTACGTTGGGATCTGTGTTGTTATTGTGTACACAGGGCTGTTTATGCATTGCATTGTTAGGTGAAAGTGCCAGGAGAGCGCTACTTTTTTGTATGCTACCTCGGTTTTGAGGTGTTTTTCACTTGGTACAGATGTCAAATCAAGGGGCTTTTGCCCAGATTTTGCTTGAGAGCACTTGGGTTACTGTTTGAGACCTTCAGATGCCTTTTATCCCTTTGGCAGAAGGGTGATTGCTTGGGATTTGTCCCATTTTCTGTTGCAGGTTTGTGACAGGCTGAAGTGTCTGGAGCCTCTTTTACAGTGAACAAAACAGTGTATGACAAGTGGTTTATGCATATAAAATCAGTGCAATACCTCATCTGAGGTGGGAGAAGTGATCAGTACAGCAGTGTTTTATGCTTCATCAGATGATGATGCACTGTTAAAGCACCTGTGGAACAGTTGCAGCATTCTGAAATTACTGTTTTATGCCTATTTGAGCACGGTACAGTGTGTCAGAAGGTACAGTAACTGGAGGGAAATTTACTGTTTTGCTGCAGATTCTTTTGACAGTAAAAAAAACAGCACTATTGTGAGTGCTTCTGGCTCTTGATAGAGCAGGTTTTTTCTGAGAAATCAGAACTTTATTCAGTCATTTTTTGACTTACAGGGAGTCAGGAACTTTCCTTATCTGATATGGCATCAGGGGGAAGTGAATCTTCAATTCTGAACATAAAGAAATTGGAAGGAGCACACAATTATGCATTATGGGCAGAACAGTGTTTGAATGTACTTCTGCTAAAGAAGATTTCTAAGCCCATAAGGGTGAAGGGTGTCAAGCCATCTGACATGGCAGATGATGAATGGGAAGAGCTTGATTTGTCCGCAAGGGCAGCTATCATGCTTACTATTTCTGATACTCTTGTGTTCAATGTTCAGGCTGAAAAGACCTCTTATGGCCTATGGCAGAGGCTAGCAGAGTTGTATGCCCAAAAGAGTTCAGCCAGTAAGGTTTATTGGTTGAAGAAGCTGGTTGATCTTCGCATGAAGGAAGGTACAACTATGACCTCACACTTGAGTGAGTTCAATGCCATCTTTACACAGCTGATTGCACAGGGTTTGAATCTTGATGAGGAGTTCAAGGCTACCTTCTTGTTGTGTACCCTCCCTGAGAGTTGGGACACTTTCAAGACTACCCTGTCAAATTCAAATGTCATTCTTATGTATGCTGATGTGGAGAGCTCTCTCCTTATGGAGGAGATGAGCAGGAAAAATAATATGGGCAGCAAGTCTTCAAATGCTTTGCAGGTACAGGATAGAGGCAGGACTCAGCAGAAGGGGAGATCTGCTAGTAAGTCCAAATCCCGCAGTCAGTCCCGTGGCAAAAAGGATATTGAATGCTTTTATTATGGCAAGAAGGGACATGTGAAGTCTAAGTGCTTCAAGTTCATACGGGATCAGAAAGCCAAGAAGGCTGAAACAAAGGATGCAGGCAGTGGAAGCAAAGGCAAAGGCAAGGCCAAGGCAGATGACTTGGATGCAGTGAATGTTGCAGCAGAGGATAGTGACAGTGACAGACATGATGTTTTATGCTCTTCTGCTGTAATTGCACATACTTTGGTTATTGATGGCCATGACATGCACACCTGGCTCTTGGATTTAGGTGCTTCTTTTCATGTTACTCCTCATAGGGAGTGGTTTACTTCCTACACAGGTACTCATGGAGTTGTTCATCTTGGGAACAACTATGCATGTCAGATTGCAGGGATCGACAGTATACAGATAGTATTCCCTGATGGACGCATATTTATGCTTGATGGTGTCCGCCATGTGCCGCAAATCAAGAAAAATCTGATTAGCACTGGCTTGTTGGATGACAGTGGTTACCACACCACATTTGGGGATTCCAAATGGGTGATTACTGATGGCCAGGTTGTAGTGGCTGAGGGTTATAAGAGTGATACCTTGTACCCTCTTTATGTTTCCAGTGTGGGTAATCATGTTGTTCTCTCCACCTCCCCCCCTCACTCTCTCCTCTCCCCCCCTCGTTCTCTCTCCCACCCCCTCTCTCTCTCACTCTCTCCTCTCTCCCCCTCGTTCTCTCCCCCACCCCCTCTCTCTCTCTCACTCTCTCCTCTCTCCCCCTCATTCTCTCCCCCCTTACGCTCGCCCCTCCACCCCCCACCCCGCCCCCCCTCTCCTCTCTTCCCCCATAACCGAGCTGCCAAAGGTTTCATTGTGGCATAGCCGGTTGGGACACATGTCTGTTAAAGGAATGCAAGAACTGTCACGTTTGGGTTATCTGCCGTCTCTTTCTTTTTCAGATTTGCCTACTTGTGATCATTGCATATTTGGCAAGCATTCTGTGATTCCTCATAAGAGGAGAACTCCCCAGAATAGAGCACCGCTTGATCTAGTGCACACTGATTTGTGTGAGATGCCACAGTTATCACTAGGGGGTGCAAAGTATTTTATTACTTTTATTGATGATGCCACACGCAAAGTGTGGGTCAATTTCTTGAAGCATAAGAGCGATGCCTTAGATGCTTTCAAGAAGTTTGTCGCTCAGGTTGAGAATTGGACAGGTCGTAGGCTGAAATGCCTCAGATCCGATAATGGGGGTGAGTATGTGTCACATGCTTTTGTATAGTTTTGTGAAGCTAAGGGCATTAAACAGGAACTCACAGCCCCTCATAATGCATCTCAAAATGGTGTAAGTGAGCGGATGAATCGAACTATTCAGGAGAAGGTTCGATGTATGTTGTCTTATGCTGCATTACCCCATGGCTTTTGGGCAGAAGCCGTGCAAACAGCAGTTCACATTATTAACAGGTCGCCAAACAAGGCTTTGGAGTTGAAAGTGCCAGAGGAGGTGTGGTCTGGCAAGCCACCTTCATATAAGCACTTACGTGTGTTTGGCTGCGAGTGCTTTGCTTATATACGCAAAGAACTGCGCACCAAACTGGAGCCAAAGTCTTTCAGATGCATCTTCATGGGTTATGGTGACGAATGTGAAATGGGGTACAGGTTATGGGATCCCGTTAAACGGAAGATTATACGCAGCAATGATGTCATCTTTAAAGAGGATAGTGTACACAAGGAACCCGTGCAACCTGTGGAATACAGGAGGGTTATTTATGATGATGTTGGACAGCAAAGAATGCCCATTTATATGCAGCAGCAGGCTGCTGCAGATAACCCTGTTCAAGAGGGTATACAGGCTGAAAATCAGCCAGATAATTTTGCCAATGATGCACCACTGGATATGCCAGCAGATGGGGCTGTAGAACAGCTAGATATGGTGGTACAGCCACCCGTCATGCATGACGAACAGGCTGGACAGCAGCCTAATCCGGAACATTTTGTTAGGAGGAGCACCCGTGTACAACGGCCTCCTACCAGGTTTGTTCCAGGAGCCAATAATGTGGCTGATTTTATCATGCTGACAGATTGTGGTGAGCCTTCCAGCTTCAAGGAAGCTATGGGAAGAACAGAGAAAAGGAAGTGGGAGAAAGCCATGCAGTCAGAAATGGACTCCCTACTTCAAAATGATATATGGGACTTGGTGCAGCTACCTGCAGGCAGAAAGGTTTTGCCATGCAAGTGGGTTTACAAAGTCAAAGTGGATTCAAATGCTTTACCGAGGTATAAGGCCAGATTGGTTGCCAAGGGATTTAAGTAGGAGAAGGGCATTGATTTTGATGAGATCTTTTCCCCTGTAGTCAAGATGACTACTTTGAGAGCAGTGTTAGCTCTTGTTGCTCATGAGGACATGGATTTATGTCAGATGGATGTGAAGATTGCTTTTCTTCACGGAGATCTCCATGATGAGATCTATATGAGTCAGCTAGAGGGATATGCTGTTAAAGGGAAAGAGCAGCTTGTGTGTAAGCTCAAGAGGAGCTTGTATGGACTCAAGCAGGCGCCAAGAGAATGGTACAAGAAGTTTGATGCCTTCATGCAGTCCCAAGGGTATCATAGGTGTGAGACCGATCATTGCTTGTACACCAAACGGGCAAAGGATGGCAGTTTGATGCTACTCATTCTATATGTGGATGACATGCTGATTGCCAGCAAATCTCAGCAGGAGATTAGTGCTTTGAAGAAACAACTGCATAAGTCTTTTGATATGAAAGACTTGGGTGATGCAAACCATATTCTTGGTATGCGTATTATTCGTGACAGGTCCAAGGGACTTTTGTTTTTGTCACAGAAGGAGTACATTGGCAAGGTACTGCAGAGGTTTAAAATGGAGGGGGGGAAGTCTATTAGTACCCCGTTGCCTCCACATTTAAAACTCAGCAGTAAGGACAGCCCCAGATCAGATGATGATAAGGCTGAAATGGCCAAAGTTCCGTATGCATCTGCAGTTGGTTCTTTGATGTATGCCATGGTTGCCACTCGTCCGGATATTGCTTTTGGGGTGGGAGTCATCAACAGGTATATGGCAAATCCAGGAAAGCGGCACTGGGAAGCAGTGAAAGGTGTCTTGAGGTATCTCAAGGGTACCAAAGACTTGTGCATATGCTATGGTAGGCAGGATGCATTGGTGCATGGTTTTACAGATTCAGACTATGCAGGGAATGCAGATAACCGGAAGTCTACTACCGGTTACATTTTCACATTTGCAGGAGGTGCTATATCATGGGTGTCTCGGTTACAGAAATGCGTTGCACTATCAACTACTGAAGCTGAATATGTTGCAGCCACTGAGGCTTGCAAGGAAGCAATATGGCTTACTCGGCTGGTGGGAGATTTGGGCATTACAGGAGATATGCCAGTTTTGCATTGTGATAGTCAGAGTGCTATCATGTTGGCAAAGAATCCGGTCTTTCATCAGAAGACCAAGCACATAGATGTGAAATATCATTTCATCAGGGAGGTACTGGAAGACAAGCGACTTGAGCTTGTGAAAGTGCATACTGATGATAATCCTGCAGATTTGCTCACTAAGAGCTTGCCTACAGAGCGGTTTGCACATTGCCGCCACATCATGGGATTAGGATGAGACCATTCTTATTTTATGGTCTTTTATACAGTAACTGTATATTGCTGTAATTTTTATTCTTTTCTCCCCTTAGGCACATTGGCCTTTAGGAGGGAGGTTGTTGGGGTAAAGGCACATTGCCACCCCTTTATTAAAGATATGACACCTATGACTGTCTTAAGACAGTCATAGGGTGAAAAACCTAATCCTAATAAAACCTATGAGTTTGTGGTGTGGCTCATTACTTCACACCCGCATCTTTTGTGTCACCACTCTCTCTCACTCTCTCCCCCTTGTACTTCTCCCTCTTACCTTTCCTCTCACTTCCTCTTTCAAGGTTGTGTGGTTCTTCAGAATGGCCTCCATTTATGCTTCTATGGCAGCCCACACACCACAACTTTGAATTGTCTGCATCCGTGTAGGCGAGTAATGCCTTGGTCTTGTAGAGCCTGAGCTCCTTCGTTCCTCTTGCCACTATCTTTCTTGTATCCTTTGATCGGATCAAGACTTCTTTGTCATCGTATGCCTTCATCCTGTTCTTTATGATTTGGCTAATAGAAAGAATATTCTTGCAAAGATGAGGAACATAGCAAACAATTGTAAGTCCCTTGTTCTCACCAAATTCTGTGGTTAAGCACTTCCTGTTATCTCCAACTGTCATTGATGAGTTGAGGTGCACGAGTTGCAGTACCTTGAACTAGTTGTTGTTGTTGGACGTGTGTCTCGAGATGCCGCTGTCAGCATACCTGCCATCACTGTCCTTACATATTACATGAGCTGAGCAATGCTTTATGATTAGAAAGAGCTCCTTTTTTGCTGAATTTAACTTCCGACTCTTCCTTGGGTTTGTTGCCTTTCAACCTCTTTATTATGACGACTTCTTCCTGCAGCCTTTTGCTGTGTGGCATGGCTTGTTGCATTAGAAACACTTTTGATACCGATTCCTCTTTTTCTTGTCTCCACTGTCTTCTGACTTGTTTCCTTTAGAGTCATTGTAATTCTTGGGCTTGCCTTTTCTAGGCTTACCCGTACCACCTTTCCCTTTGGCAAGGAGGGCCTTCTCACCACCATGTACATCATACTGCTTCTCTTGGGCCTCTTCTTGGAGTATTGCGCAAGCTACTCAAAAATCATTGGAGTAGACCGTTGCCTTGTTGTCGGTGAAGTCCTCTTTTGGATTATTGCTCGTCTCTTCCTCTTTCTCTTCTTACTTCTGCAATTGCATCGCCTCTTTATACTTTGCAAGTATATGTGGAAAATCTGTAAAGAACTCTTCTTCCATCCATTGTGCGTCACTAGCTGGCGGGTTTTTAAACTTTAGTAAATACATATCTCTCTTCTTTCCATGAGTACTCCTCTCTTTACGGTACACAATCTGTTCCGGAGTAAGAACTTCAGTCCCACTTTCAAGTTCAGGTTCTTCTTGATGCTAAGCATCCAAAAACACAGAAGTATCGCCATGGTATCTCTTCAAATTGCTCACATGAAAGATACTCTCATGCGCCAGTGGGCTGGTAATTTCAACTCATATGCTCTGGATCCTTCTTCTGGATATAAAGCTGCTGGAATCTGAAATGGACCATAAAACTTCGGTGCTAACTTGACATGTTTTGTACTTCCTCCCACTGGCTTGATTCTTCTTTTGTCAATCTTCAGTAAAACCCATTTATCCTCCTTGTAATAAAATTATTTTCTTTTCTTATTGGTCGCCTTGGATTGTTGAACTTGGGCCTTCTTAATATGTTCTTTGACCTGCTCAATAACCTGTGACATATCCTCAGCAAACTGGTCAGCAGCAAAAATTTGCTCCCCAAGTGTGTTATTGGAGTGGGTAAACATTGCCCATACATGATTTCGAATGGGGCTTTCTTGGTGGAATTGTGTACAGTGTTATTATAAGCAAACTCTGACATAGGTTAGAATTTTGCCACCTTCTAGGTTGGTCATAAACATAAGCTCGAAGTAAAGTAGTTATGGTTTGATTGGCAGTCTCACTTTGTCCATTTCCTTGAGGATGGAAGGCTGTAGTAAATTTCAGTTTGGTTCTGAGATTCTCTAATAGGGCTATCCAAAAGTTGCTAATGAAACGGCCATCATTATCGGATACAATATAGATTTTGGTAACCCATGTAACCTAAAGATTTCCCTAAAGAATAACCGTGCTGTTTCAGGAGCAGACAACTCCTTTTTACAGGGAATAAAATGAGCCTGTTTACTCAGCCTATCTATAATCGTGAAAATTCAAGGGAATAGGCAAAGGTTGCAAAAGGCCAGCAGTCTTACTTGTGTCAGATTTAATGCGTTGACATACGTCACATTGTTGAACGAAGGCTGAAACTTCTTTGCGAAGTTTAGGCCAATGGAAGTACCTCTCAGTATTATCAATGGTCCCTCTAATGCCTCTATGTCAAGAATATGGACTCGCATGTAACTCACTCATGACTAGTTACCGAAATGTTTTGGGTACACATATGGCGCGTCCCAACAATAGGTATCCATCCACGATGGAATATGCCTCTAACTCTCCAACCTTGTTACGTTGAGGCTTCCCATAAATTTCGGCGAAGTCCTCATCTGAAGAATAAGCTTCAACCATTGCTCCTAGTGATTTCTCCTTAATCATAGAAATGTGATTAACATGGGGCTGTCTACTCAAAGCATCATCTACTAAATTCTCCTTTCCTGGTTGATATTCCATATTTGGTTGCCCGAAAGATTGAATATATTCAGCCCATTTGATTTGTCTTGAAGAAACAATGGGTTGAGAAAACAAGTGCTTGATACTTTGATGGTCAGTATTAATCTTGAAAGCAAAACCATATAGATAATGCTTCCATAACTTCAAAGAATGAATGTTAGCCAGTAACTCCTTCTCATACGTTATATATTTCAATTCAGCCCCTTGAAGCTTTCTACTATCATAAGCAATGGGATGCCCTCCTTGCATCAACACTGCACCAATCGAGGTACCACTCGCATCCGTACATACAACAAAGAACTCTTTGTTCATATCCGAAAGTGTTAATACTAGTGCAGTGACCAATGTTCTCTTAAGCTCCTCAAAAGCTACTTGGTGAACTTCTCCCCTCTCATACAAGGAATTCTTCTTTAACAAATCTGTTAATGGAGAAAGCAAGACGTGCAAAATTCTTAATGAATCTGCGATAATAACCACACATCCCTCAACTCATGTATATTTTTGGGTCATTCAAATCATGGCCTTGACCTTTTTAGGGTCAACCCAAATTCCCTCAGCAGACAATGTGTCCCAAATACTCTATTTCTGTCTCGAAGAACTCACTCTTCTTGGTATTTAGGAACAATCGATCTTTCCTTAGGAGCTCCATCACCTTAGTAAGGTGATCCAGTCTGGTTGAAAACTAAAATGTTGTCAAAGAAGACTGACAAATTTTCCCAAGTAGGGCCGCAAAACCCTTCTCATTAGCCTACTAAAAAGTGGCTGGAGCATTAGTTAGGCCGAAAGGCATGACCAAAAACTCATAATGTCTAGTGAGAGTGCGAAAAACAGTCTTATGTTCATCTCTAGCTTTCATCCGAAGTTTATGATAACCAGATTTCAAATCCAATTTGCTAAAAACTTTAGCACCTTTAAGCATATCCAATAAATCGTCCAATCTTGGAATCGGATACCGGTTCTTAATCGTAAGTTTATTCAAAGCACGATAATCTACACACATATGATATGATCCATCCTTCTTCTGGACCAATAATACATGTGCTCCAAATGGAGAACTGCTTGGTCGAATCATGCCTTTTTGCAATAGATCTTCAATTTGTTTTTCTACCTCCTCTATTTCTATCGTGTTCATCTTGTATGGGGCTCTACATGGAGAAGAAGCTCCTGACTCTAAGTCTATGGCATGATCATTTTCTCTCTCCATAGGCAATTCGAATGAGTCATCTCTTGAAAATTGATCCTCATAAGCTCCAAAGAACCCATTTCTCTTCTGATCTTCTTTTGAGATATGAAGATCTTGTGAATCCCGTATATACACAAGATTACAATCTACCTGTCTTTTTACCTCTTTTTACCAATCTTTTCGCTTGAGTAGGAGTAATCAATGGAATCGTATACACGTCTCGATCCCCCAGGATCCTTATGTACAAAGCAACAATGATGAGTATGAGGATGAATAGCAGGATTAAAATCATACCACCATGGTTTACCTAGAATCATGTCAACATCTTTTAAAGGAGCTACTAGAAAATCCATTTGATCTCTATATTTTTGTTTGGGAAAAGGGATATTCCGTACTATGGATGTGTCTTCTTCATTATGTCACCTAAAAGCTCCTGAGAGTGCCATGTTTTTTATAGGTTCTGGTTTAAGATGGAGTAATTTTACCAATCTATCACTCACTAAGTCATAATTACATTCATTGTCTAGGAGAACCACTATTCTCTGTCCATTCACGAATCCATAGAAAGATCATGAGGCCCAAAGGTATTGGCTGAATGGACAGCATTCGCTATTGGCTCAATAGTCACGGTGGATTTCGAGGATGACAGGTAGAAGCCTTACCCTCCTGCTTGGATGCCTTGGCTTTTCCTTTTACCGAATTCGTCTTGGCAATTTTAGCCAAGAGAACGGGACACATGCCATACGTTGGATGGACAAAAGAAGTAGAGCCTAATCCGCCTTCACAGCCACCCTCATCCACGTTTGAAACACCTGAACGACACAATCACAAGGTGAAAGGCATTCAGTCAACCTCTGTGTCTCTACACACCTCTATATACATACTCATACTCTGGCCACATTTTCTCTGGAAGCCTAATAACCTCAGAAAAAACCCAGTGGACCACAGAACATCAACACAAGCTCCTACTGACTGAGATCAAGCTCAGAAAACACGTAGAGGACCCATGAAACATAAAACTCCAGAAAATGACAACTTCAAGAATGCATAACTACCACAAACACTTTCAGATAGCTCAAGGTGTAAACAACCATGCATGCTATGAACCCATATCCCACAGGAGAGCCACTATCAACCATCATCTTCATCATGAATTCAGAGGGGACGGGCTCGTCAACTACAAGTAAGAGCACCATGCTTCCATGCCAAAATGTTGATCAAATGCAGCATTTGCAAGATAGTCAGCACCCATGCTATGAGTGCCAAACAAGAAACACAAGTCGAGTCCTTTGGCTCAAGCCATAAACTGCAAGAAACTCCAAGTGGCTTGCACCAATAGCTCGATATTAAAAAAGATCACCCAACACTGCTGCAACAGAATTACTTCATCCTCATCTCCTGCGCTTATATATTGAGTCCTTCCAAGGCAACACCCGGCTAGTTGAATCCCATGGTCAAACGTTTCTTGGTAGTATGCTCTCCACGCTTCTCTGAGCCTTGGCCTGCTCACGGTTGCATTCACAACCAGGCTCCTTCGAAAGGCGTTCCTGCTTGAAACTCCAGCTCAACCTTCTTCCAGCCCACTTCGTACATGCTTCAGTAGCATCTCGTGCCTGCACTCAGCTCTCCCTTTTGCTCGGCCTTCGTTCCAGCCTTCAGCTCCACTCTGCATCTGCGAACCACGATCAGCCCTTCTGTGTTCTACTCCAGCATCAATCCTTTCGCTCAATCCTACATACGCTCCTCCACTTCAAACTACAGCTTCGCTCCAGCTATACATCTCCCGCTCAGTCCTTGGTTATCGGCTACTGTACTCCTGCTCGAAGCCTTGCAGCACGTACCTCCCCTACACAGTTCACGCTTCTGCGCTCAGCTCATGCGTACGCACTGCGCCACCCACAATCCTCCGCTCCAACATCTGCGAGCCACGCTCAGCTCTCCCTTCCCTTCCTTTCAGCAACGAGCGCTCCCTCTTCCTTCTGCTCCTCCCTCCTCTGTACTGCGCTCCTTGTTCTTGAAAAATCTGCCACACAAAGCCCGACTTGGCATCCTCTCTTGCTGTCGAATCCTTGCTGCGCCACCTACAATCCTACCATGTACACGTAACCATGCACATTCATCGACCAGAAGCTTTCCTCTTCTATTACGTAGCCACATGCATGAGCACGATGCCTCCCCAATCAATCCAGCCACCTCAGCCTAATTTGCCACCTCAGCAGTGACATTTTACCACTCTCAAGACATTTCCCCAAATCACATCAAATGCACATTTTGGACCTTTAGTCACACAATTTCCACACACATTAGCATGCACATTAAAGCTTGCATGCACCCCCATACACACAATTGGAAAGCCCCTTGACATGGGTAGCATCCAAGTACACATTGACTGAGGAAAATATAACAAAACCCTTCATGATTTGATTTTCATGACCCCAAAAACATTTCACTTGACCACACACTGGACACCCTTGCTCTGGAGATCTGGTACAACCACATTGCATTTCATCATTTCCCAGAAGTCCCTGTAGAAGTTTCTACCATCTGTACATCAGTGTAGAGTCCTTTTGGGAGTGTCCAGAACTCAATACCACCACCAACTAGCTATATACATAGCTATGCACCTACCCATCAACATGCAACAAGTAAAAAACATATTTACATTTTTGTCCACACATCTCTAGCAACCCCTTTCTTCTGCTGTGACATTCATGTCCAGCAGTGAGCCAAAAAGAGGTGACAGATCCAAATTTTCTTCTTCTTCGTTTTGCAGTGACTTCCATTGATTCTGCCACTGCTCATTATCTTCATGATCTTCTTCTTTCAGTGCTACCATCAACCGTGCAAAGTATCTCTTCAACCGGACACCATTGACTCTCTTCTTATGCTTTTTACCATCTAAATCAATCAATTGATAAGTTCCATTTTCAAATTTCTTCTCCACTTTGTATGGACCTTCCCACTTGGTTTGAAATGCAGTATGAAATGTACTGTCCAATTTGCTATTGTATCTGAGAACCAAGTCTCCATCTTCGATTTCTTTTTTTTTTTAAAAACATTTTCCAATTCTTGCCTCCGCATTTGCACTCTGGCATAATGCTCAAAAGCCAAATCCTTGTCTAAGTGCATTACCTACAGTGCTGGTAATCTCTCCTTGTAACTGTCTACAGGCTCATATCCTTCTACAACTAAAAATTTCAAAGCTGGTATCTCTACATCCAATGGCAGAATTGCTTCTTTCCCATATACCAAATGAAATGGAGAGAATTGAGTGCTATGCTTCACCGCTACCGTGTATGCCCACAAAACTCTATTCATCTCTAAATCCCAGTTTTTGGTGTGGCTCCCAGTCATCTTAGTCATCATTAATTTGAAATCTCCATTAAAATTCTCATTCAACCCATTGCACTGAGGGTAGTATGGGGTGATGTACTTATGATTTATATTCAGCTTGCTACATAAGTAATCTATCACTTCTCCTCTGAATCCAGAACCATTATCTGAAAGTAACTCCAGGGGAATCCCAAATCTGCAGCATATGTGTTCATATATAAAATCAGCAACCCCTTTGCTATCCACTCTCTTCACTGCCTTCACCTCTGCCCATTTTGATAAATACTCCACTGCAGTCAGCATATAACATTTCCCTCTAGGAGTTCTGGGTAGAGGACCAACTGCATCTACCCCCCATATCATAAACCAGCATAATATTTCTCGGCTCCATTTTAAGAATTCTTTTTCCCATCCTCTGACATTCATGGCAGGATCTGCACCAATGCTGCACATCCTTCTGTATTGAAGGCCACGCATAACCCTCCAGAAGTATTCTCTGCAGTGTAATCTTAAAAGCATAGTGTCCTCCACAAGCTCCTTCATGACTGGATGGCAGTATATAATATATTTCTTCTCTCCAGGGCACTCTTCTCAAGATTTGATCAGCTCCTCTCATGTAAAGCTCATCATCAATCATCATATACTGTCTGCTCTTCTGTATGAAGTGATATTTCTGATTCTTCTTAAGCTCCTGAGGTAGATGTCCAGTAAGTAAGAAATCCACTATTTGAGCCAGGAATTCTCTCCCTCTGTACAGTGGATCTTCAAGCTTTGCTATCACTGGATCTTGGCCACTCATCTCCTGAGCCAATTCATGTGCCATTTGATTATCCTCCCTTCACACATGCTGGATATTCCATGCTGTAAATTGTTGAAGCATCCTTTTTACTTTGGCTAGACACCCTCTCAACCTCGGGTTTCTTGCTTGCCAACTTCCTAGAACCTGCTTTACAACAAGTAGAGAATCTCCCTTGATCATTATCTTCTGAATTTTCAGCTTAAGTGCAGCCAGCAACCCCTCATATAATGCTGCATACTTTGCCTCATTATTACTTCCGGCTTCCAGATGGACTCCTTCCTTCTGAATCAGCTTGCTCTCTGAATCAGCAATCACATATCCTCCATTAGCTTGATGTAAACTCTTCCTGTATGAGCCATCAAAATGCAAGATAGATGCTCCTGGAATGATAGCATGCTCCTCTTTATCTATCTTTTTCTCTACTTCCTTTACCAAAATAAGACCCTCTTTGTATGTTAACAGATCTGCCAGTGTGGCCCTGGAAGTGCTCTCCACCAGAAATGAGAAAGTATATTCTTGTAGCTCAACTAACCACTTCATCATGCTTTGAGAAAGTGTTGAATTATTAACAAGCTGAGGCAATAAAGGGTAGCACGTCAAAACCACAAATGGCTTTGAGATCAGATATGCCCTGAACTTCCTGCAAGCATACACTAAGCTTGACAGAATCAGCTCTGCCTCCATATATCTCCTCTCTGCTTCTGTTTTGACTCTACTAGCATAATACACAGGCCTCATATAACGGGACTCCTCCCCTTTCTGCAATAAAATGGCTCCCACAGCATCAGGTCCAAATGAAGGATTCACATAAAAGGTCTGAGAGAAATCTGGAGCTTTCACACAAGCAATCTCTCCCAACACTTCCTTCACTTTACCGAACACTGCTTCACAATCCTCATTCCATTGCAGAGGTTCTTCGTTCATAGCTTGTTGCAAAGGATACAACAACTGAGAGACTAAATGTATGAATCTTGTCATATACTTCACTTTCTGCACAAAAGTCTGCAACTGTTTTGATGTAGAGGGGGCTGGAAGTAAGATAAGGTCTTTCACCTTCCCTGGATCAGGTTCAATGCCATTTTGGGATACTATATGTCCCAATAACTTCACTTTGGAGCATCCCAAATGACATTTCCGTGGGTTGAATTGTCCTCCTGCTTCATCCATTCTGTGGAACACTTGATCCAGCCTCCATGCATGCTCTCTCTTGGAACTTTACACACATATATCATCCAGAAATGCTCTCACAAATTTATCAATGGAAGGAGCTAACACTTCATTAGTATTCTCCTGATACCATGCCGGTGCATTCTTCAATCCAAATGGCACTACTCTGTAACAAAAGCAACCTCAGGGTGTGATGAATGTAGTTTTGATTTGATCCTCCTCGGCAATTGAAATCTGGAAGTATCTAGAGTATCCATCACACACGCTGTATTTCTCATATCCTGCCACTCTATCCAATATATCATCAATAAAAGGAAGAGGATAATGATTGCTTTTAGTTACCGCATTGAGAGGCTTGTAGTCAATGCATACTCTCCATCCTCCTGTGTGCTTAGGAATGATTACCACTGGACTGCCCCAATCTGAATGCTTCACTGGATATATCAGCCCAGCCTTGAGCAACTTATTCAACTCCTCTCTCAGCACGGGTAAAAGCTCTCTGTGTGTCCTCCTCAACTTCTGAAAAACAGGCCTGCTGCCTTCTTTTAACTTAATGTGCATTGGCTCACATCTGAAACCCCTGATCTCTTCATGTGAGGTTATAAACAGCTTTGGATACTAATGATTGACTCTCATATACTCCTCCTTTTCCACCTCTTCCAGACTGAAATTCAGCATGGACAGCAATATCTCTTCTCTTTCTGTCTGGGAAGGTGGGGGTTGCATCAAATTATCCATATCTTCAAGCTTACTCTCCTCCTTAGCTTCTTGTACCTCTGCTGCCTGCAACTCATATGCATCACATTCCTTCAACAGAAATGATACTTGCCCCTTCTCCTCAGATGTAGTACTTTCTTCTTCAGTCTCACTGTCCGACTCCTCCTCCATGTTTGTTTCTTCTGGTTCTTCTTCTATTTCCCGTCTGCTGTTCATATCAAATTTCTTGGCCTTTCCCTTCTTATTATGCACTGTAATCGTACCCATCTTCCAGTTTTGTATTGCTCCTACGTGTGTGAGCCAAGGTCTGCCCAAAATCAATGGGTATGCTCCCAAACCGGCAGGCATAATGTGGCAATTAATGCAACAGGATACTCCAAAAGCATCCACTACTACCCCCGTGCATATACCCAGACACTTCACCTTCGCATGGTTTGCCAATCGGAGCCTAAAATCTGAATGTGCATTCAATTTTAGCCCCAACCTCTTGATACATGCCTGAGTCATGACACTTATCTGTGCACCGCCATCAACATATGCCTCTCCAACACTCATACCTCCACACCATGCATCCACTGCAGGGCATAAATCTGGAAGATCTTCTACAGACATCATCTCCATCTCTCCTCTCGTAGGCTCCTGCTCATTACTTTTCCTGGGATTAGCCAACTTCTTCCATTCTCTTTTGAGCTTTGGACACAAACCAAGTAACTGTGCAAAAGTTACATTAGTTGTTCTCCCTTTCAAATCATTCATCAATGTGTATTCCTCTTGTCCTTGACCCATATGCAAATCTGAAATCTTGTAATGTTTCCTGGGCCTCCGACTCTTCTTTTTAGGAGACTGAGGGCTGAGATCAAACTCCACATGCTTCCCTTTTTTTGGAGAAGATCCATTCTCTCCTATTGCACTCCTTGTTCTCTTTGCTACTGGCATGATCTCCGGAATGGTCTCCACCCTAATCAGGCTGATTGCCTTCCCTTTTCCTTTATCATCCCATTTGACTCCACTGGTAGAGGGCTGATTCAAATCATTCACCTCCACATTGAAGTCTCCTGACCTATCATTTGTCTTCTGCATCACAGGATAAACTTCTCCACCTACTTTTGCTGGCTTATCACAGTGAGGGCTAATATGTCCCCATTCTCCACAATTCCAGCACTTCACATTACTCATGTATCCCCGTCCTCTACCTGTTCCAACTATATTTCCTTCACTCCCAGCCTGTACATCTCTCCTGTTGTTTTGCACACCTCGGCCTCTTCCTCTTCCTGCAGTCTCCATCCAATTTAGACTGAGCGACTTCATAAGCTCTACAGCATCATGCAAGTCCTTCTTCAGGGAGTCATCCTGCATAGGAACAGACACCGGCTCTCTCTGTGCATAAGCCTTTATTATTTCTGGACTTCCAATCGGATTCCTAGGCTCTTCTTGCATGCCAAGCTGCCTCAGTCTCTGGGCTTTCCATTCTTTCTCCCTGGCCACTCTGACAGCATCTTCAAAACTATCCAGATTCTTCAGCTCCACTTTCAATCTGAGTGTAGGCTTTAGGCCAGCTATGAAACGATCACGCTTGATCATTTGAGGTGGTACTTCCGGAACAAGAGCTTCGCACCACAAACTCCATAATCTCCCAAACTGGATTATGTAATGGTTCACATCTTGTTCCTCCGCCTGTCTCACTGAGCATGGCTTTCCAGACTTCATTAGGGCTCCTGGCTTGTACAAACCGTGCAAGGAAAGCTGCTCTCACCTCAAAAATAACATCTATCATGAATCCATAATCTCTCTTGATTTCCAAGAGATCCATAGTCACCCAAAGTTAAACAGGGGGATAACATTATACTCATGGAGCTTGCAAATAAGTATCTAGCCACAATGAAATGAAAAGCTTATAATCAAGACAAAACTTGACTCCCCTAATTGGTCCTATCCAACCTAGTGATAGAGGATTTAAATGTTGTTGTATCATAAGGATTAGCCTCAACATTGAGGCAACATAGTCTTTGTGGTATATAGAAGGTCTCTCAAAACAAATTCAAGAAAATATTATTTCTAGTCTTCCATTGATCTCTATTATTACACATAAAAATAATAACATACAGGCTTATACTAATCACTTTTCCCTTTCAAGAGTTTTGGAGGTAGAATTGTCAAGGTCTAGGAGCTTTCTGGGAGATGAATTATATGAAATTTCTACCTCCTTTTGCAAAATATACTTGGATATTTTTTGTGGATTCAGTTGATGCATCTCCCTGCAAACAATAATTCAAGATCTGAAACAAAATCTCAGGGGTTGCCCTATCTCTCATAAGTGCTGTAAATTCCATCTTTTCCAGGAATCTTACTGCATTTTCATATGGCATCCCCCAGTACTCTGGGAAATCCTGTGCCATCCTCACAATCTTTCAACTGTCACACACCCTGGCTTTCTCAACCACAACAAAACTGGAAGGCAACAAAACAAACACACTACTGAAGAAGCTCACTCTGCATCCGAAGAGCATTCTTTTTTCTGCGGGCAAGCACTTTCAGAGCTCTCTGCACTCTGGCTCGGAGTCGGATCACACGTAGCTGGACTTCAATGCATCTGTCCTTCCTGTGACCACATTCTCCACACCATTCACACTGTATCACTCTCATGTGTGGATTTCTTCCATTGCTTGCAACACGTCTCAGAACACCTGCTTCTCCAATCTTGTAAACTGAAGTGAACGCCTCCGTGGAGGCACCAAAACGTGGATGGACAAAAGAAGTAGAGCCTAATCCGCCTTCACAGCCACCCTCATCCACGTTTGAAACACCCGAATGACACAATCACAAGGTGAAAGGCATTCATTCAACCTCTGTGTCTATACACACCTCTATATACATACTCATACTATGGCCACATTTTCTCCGGAAGCCTAACAACCGCAAAAAAAACCCAGTGGACCACAGAACATCAACACAAGCTCCTACTGACTGAGATCAAGCTCAGAAAACACGTAGAGGACCCATGAAACATAAAACTCTAGAAAATGACAACTTCAAGAATGCATAACTTACCACAAACACTTTCAGATAGCTCAAGGTGTAAACAACCATGCATGCTATGAACCCATATCCCACAGGAGAGCCACTATCAACCATCATCTTCATCATGAATTCAGAGGGGACGGGCTCGTCAACTACAAGTAAGAGCACCATGCTTCCATGCCAAAATGTTGATCAAATGCCGCATTTGCAAGATAGTCAGCACCCATGCTGTGAGTGCCAAACAAGAAACACAAGTCGAGTCCTTTGGCTCAAGCCATAAACTGCAAGAAACTCCAAGTGGCTTGCACCAATAGCTCGATATTAAAAAAGTTCACCAACACTGCTGCAACAGAATTACTTCATCCTCATCTCCTGCGCTTATATATTGAGTCCTTCCAAGGCAACACACGGCTAGTTGAATCCCATGGTCAAACGTTTCTTGGTAGTATGCTCTCCACGCTTCTCTGAGCCTTGGCCTGCTCACGGTTGCATTCACAACCAGGCTCCTTCGAAAGGCGTTCCTGCTTGAAACTCCAGCTCAACCTTCTTCCAGCCCACTTCGTACATGCTTCAGTAGCATCTCGTGCCTGCAGTCAGCTCTCCCTTTTGCTCGGCCTTCGTTCCAGCCTTCAGCTCCACTCTGCATCTGCGAACCACGATCAGCCCTTTTGCGTTCTACTCCAGCATCAATCCTTTCGCTCAATCCTACATACGCTCCTCCACTTTAAACTATAGCTTCGCTCCAGCTATACATCTCCCGCTCAGTCCTTGGTTATCGGCTACCGTACTCCTGCTCGAAGCCTTGCAGCACGTACCTCCCCTACACAGTTCACGCTTCTGCGCTCAGCTCATGCGTACGCACTGCGCCACCCACAATCCTCCGCTCCAACATCTACGAGCCACGCTCAGCTCTCCCTTTCCTTCCTTTCAGCAACGAGCGCTCCCTCTTCCTTCTGCTCCTCCCTCCTCTGTACTGCGCTCCTTGTTCTTGAAAAATCTGCCACACAAAGCCCGACTTGGCATCCTCTCCTGCTGTCGAATCCTTGCTGCGCCACCTACAATCTTGCCATGTACGCGTAACCATGCACATTCATCGACCAGAAGCTTTCCTCTTCTATTATGTAGCCATATGCATGAGCACGATGCCTCCCCAATCAATCCAGCCACCTCAGCCTAATTTGCCACCTCAGCAGTGACATTTTACCACTCTCAAGACATTTCCCCAAATCACATCAAATGCACATTTTGGACCTTTAGTCACACAATTTCCACACACATTAGCATGCATATTAAAGCTTGCATGCACCCCCATACACACAATTGGAAAGCCCCTTGACATGGGTAACATCCAAGTACACATTGACTGAGGAAAATATAAGAAAACCCTTCATGATTTGATTTTCATGACCCCAAAAACATTTCACTTGACCACACACTAGACACCCTTGCTCTGGAGATCTGGTACAACCACATTGCATTTCATCATTTCCCAGAAGTCCCTGTAGAAGTTTCTACCATCTGTACATCAGTGTAGAGTTCTTTTGGGAGTGTCCAGAACTCAATACCACCACCAACTAGCTATATACATAGCTATGCACCTACCCAGCAACATGCAACAAGTAAAAAACATATTTACATTTTTGTCCACACAACGTGCCCTGGCTTATGTTTCTTACACCTGAAACATTTTCCTTCCTTATTCAACTTCTTCTTCCCTTCATCCGTCATAGAAGGAAATGGCACCCATCCAGGACGTGATACGTGATTGGCTGTTCACATTCCTTACAACAGCTTTACCCTTTCCTTTATTATTCTTAAACCGGTTTGGTTTCCTAAAAGTGGGTATGTTGTTGGTCTTAGATAGTGACCCACCCTCCTTATTGAAGGGTTTATGAGGATTCAATTTTCTCTCGGCTATTTCAGCCAGCTTAGTGAGGTCCTTAACCGTGGTCGGGTTAAACATATCAACCTCGCATCTTACTTTTGGGCTTAAGGTTGCTAAATACTTCTTTCTCCTATCTTCCTCACTCTTTTTGAGTAACTCTAGAGAGAGTTTTCAAAACCTGGCTGTAAAATCTATATTACTCTCATTATCGAGTTGCCTAAACCTCTCCCAACGAAAGGTTAAGTTCTCTTCATGCTTCGCTGGCATGAAAGTGGCTTTCAGTTGGAAATGGTGCCTATTCCGGACGTGATTGGCTGTTCACATTCCTTACAACAGCTTTACTCTTTCCGTCAAAGAAGGAAATGGCACCCATCCAGGACGTGATTGGCTGTTCACATTCCTTACAACAGCTTTACCCTTTCCTTTATTATTCTTAAACTGGTTTGGTTTCCTAAAAGTGGGTATGTTGTTGGTCTTAGATGTTGACTCACCCTCCTTATTGAAGGGTTTACGAGGATTCAGTTTCCTCTCGGCTATTTCAGCCAACTTAGTGAGGTCCAACCGTGGTCGGGTTAAACATATCAACCTCGCATCTTACTTTTGGGCTTAAGGTTGCTAAATACTTCTTTCTCCTATCTTCCTCACTCTTTTCGGGTAACTCTAGAGAGATTTTCCAAAAGCTGGCTGTAAAATCTACATTACTCTTATTATCGAACTGCCTAAACCTCTCCCAACGAAAGGTTAGGTTCTCTTTATGCTTCGCTGGCATGAAAGTGGCTTTCAGTTGGTCCACAAACTTAGCCCATTCATGAATAGGCTCTTTTCTTGTTTGTGACAAAGACCACCACATTAGAGCATTCTTTTGCAGATGCAATGTGGCAAGAGGAAGCTTCTCTTGCTCGGTCTTATCTTGATGGGCAAAGTATAGCTCAAAATGGCAAATCCAATTGAAAAATTTAGCTTCCCTTGTCCCATCATATTTGGGGAACTCGATTCTCTCTCGGGGTTGGAATTTGGATCTCTTAGAAGGGGTACTAAGCTCTTCATCCCAAAGTTTATAGCCCTCTTAGTCCCTAATTTTGTCGTAATGGACTGTTCAATCATATTGCTAAGCTGAAAAATCAGCTTATTCAAGAGAGTCTCCTCTCTTTCTCTTGCACTTGGATTATAATCCATGTGTGCTGGATTTCGTTTAAACTCATCACTTTGTTCTTGGATGGTCTCATTTCTTCTTTCATTATGAAAGGAGAACTCCCTATGAAGAGGTTCTTGAAGGAGAGATTGTTGTAAATCTATTTGTGGGTTATCATACTCAAGATGTGTGTAACTCTCACCTAATCCATCCTCTTCAGGAGGGGGTGAAGGTGTTCTCTCTCTCTCTCCTTCGGGTAATGGAGGAAAAGGAATAAGTTCATTGTTATATCTCCCTTCCCTCCCCTCCATTCTTTCCTCCATTCATTGTTATAACACTTAACAACACTCTAATGTACCCTTCCCTTTCCTATTTCCCTTAGGACCTAGACACATGTGCACATCTTTTCATTGGCTAATGTTACATAGTTTAGTGGTACTATTTACACCGCTTGATCGATCATAAATACAAGCATATAACCGCACCATCAAATTGGCGCCCTAACAATAATAAGGTTCTAATGACTATTAATTAACTAAATAATCATTTCTCTTGTCATGACACTGTCACTGTCGTGACAAATCCCTTGAAGGAAACATGTGTACTTAAGGTTAGGGCTGCCACTTGGGCAGCATATTGGCTGCCATGTGGGCAGCATACAAACAATCAAAGATGGAAGCATGGGGCTGCCACATGGGCAGCACATGGGCTGCCATGTGGGCAACACAAAGGAGAAGGTACTTGGCAAATGCAAGGAACCATGGTGGATTGTAATAGGTCGGAGCAGACACGTGGCATTACGGCTCACATGGGAGCAGGAATGTGCAGGTTTGCTGGGCTGGAGCAGTGTAATGATGTGGCAGATGACATCAGCAGAGGTACGGATCTGTACGGAAGCATCCAGCAGGTGGTATGGAGCTGCAGCAGATGGTTTGGGCTTGGAACAAGTGCGGAACAGCAGCAGCAGGATTGTGCCTGCTGAAGAAGCATCTAGGCTGGAAAGGAGGGATGGAACAGGTTGGGGCATGGGCAGGAATGCCTGGGCCAGTGGCTGCCTGCCATGTGGTGAGGCAGGACTGCAACACCTCAAGAAGGTGCTCCTACCAGGTCGGTTTACAGACCCCGGTGGGTCGGCCTATTTCCCCTTCTTGGTCGGCTGTTTGGGGGGGCTTTCAGCTCCTATAAAAGGGGAGCCCCTAGGGCTCAGAACACATCCATTGTGGCAGCATTCAAGGAGCAGACTGGAGCAATGCACCAGCAGGTTTTGGTCGGCCTACATTCAGGAGGACCAAGGGGGAGCTGGGTACTGCAGACAGCTCTCAAGGAAGGGGCACCCTTCTCTGTCTTCCAGGGCAGCAAGGTACAGGGATCAGGGGATCCACGAGAGCAGCATTCAAGGAGCAGACTGGAGCAGTGGATGAGCAGCATTTGGGCCTACATTCAGGAGGACTAAGCGGGAGCTGGGTACTGCAGACAGATCTCAAGTAAGGGCTGCACCCTTGGCTGTCTTCCAGGGCAGCAAGGCACAGGGATCAAGGGATCCACTAGAGCAGCAGTTGAGGAGCAGACTGGAGTAGCACAGCAGCAGGTCTTGGGCCTACATTCAGGATGACCAAGAGGAGCTGAGTATTGTAGACATAGCTCAGGAAGTGGCTGCTAACCTGAATGTCAGCAAGGTCTAGGGATCAAGCCATGGTGACTAAAGTCTACAAAAGCTCTACGAGAAGCATGCAGGCTTAGGGATCTAAAAGTGCCTAGGAGGTAGTAGGAGAACGACCCATATCTGCTCTTGCTGTCGACCCTGACTGATGCTAATGCCGACCCTTACCCTACTGCTGGCTTTGCACTACTGCCAGGCCTACAAATAGGCCTAGCTCTACTGCCCTGCACTGTTGCTGTGCTGCCATGCTGCCATGCTGCCACTTGCTGCTGCAGCTGTTCTTCCACACAGGCGCAGACATGCGCACAGCTTACTCCGAAGAAGAAGATCCTTAAGTATGATGAAGAAGATGACAATGAGATGACCGATTTTGATGTTGTACCAGCCATTACTGCTGTAAGCCCAAAAATCTACCCTGGTCTTGCTTTATGGACTCCTCCTTCACTGTATTTCTCATTCACTCTCTAAGCTCATCCATAACGGCTAAAGTAGTGCACAGCCCTTCTCCACTCTTGTGTTTTTAGGAAAGGTGTATTTTGCTCCTGTGAGAGAGAGAGAGAGAGAGAGATGTTCTAATCACTAATATCTTTATGCTGGTACATGTGGGGTCAAAGAGTCGAGTTTAATTTGGAGTGTCACAAGGAGGATAAAGTTTTGGTGATCGAAGGAAAAAGCACGGTTATTGTGCCCTCTATCTTCTCTATTTGAGATTGTACCAAATGTATCTCTAAAAATTGTGACCAAGGATACATCTTTGAATTCTGAAATAAATTGCCCATCGTATGCGCTTGGATACTACCCTTCTTGCATTGCTTCACTCCCTTTTTATCATTCCTCCTCCGATCCCCCCTTACTCGAGTTTGGCCATCAAATAAGTTGTTCTAGTTGCTCTACTTACAAAGACATTCAAAGAAGAGAAGCGATGTAGACGAGGCTCTCAAGAGTCAAGACCTCGGGGTCTTGCAGGAGTGGTTGTGAGCAGCAGTGTCATAACCGAGAATCCTATAAACCTTGTCTTTGTCTTTGTCACTTTCACATTTTTTGCTCATAAACTAAAATGTATGGAGTTTTCCATTTAGAGAAGAGCGAACATCAAGCCCAGAGCCCGACTTGGTGGGCTTGTCGTGACAACAAAGACGCCATTGCCAAGGACATTGAAACAGAAATGCAACTGCTGACGTGGAGTTGGTTGTCCAACTTTATGAAAAATCCATCACCTTAGGCCAGGTACGTCGGAGATGATCCATTTTGTTGCTGTGAGAATTTGTGGAATGAGTAATTTAAGTTGTGATTGAAAGAGACTTTTCACTCGCGTGCAACAAAAATCATGAATTTTACATGAAACATGTTTCCCTTCATTAGTAAACAACAATTTGGCTCAAGGACTGCGGGTGGTTAGATCGCCTCTTAAGTGCTAGCCTTCACGTGACCGAGTCTACTGTATTTGTCTTGCAAGATTGGTGATAAAGGACTTTAGTGGAAAAAATATACTATTAAGGATGGCTACCTACTCTACAGGGGAAGAGTATGTGTCCCGGATAATAATGACATTAGGCGCCAAATTCTTTTTGAATGTCATGATAGTCTGAGTGTTGGACACCCGGGAATTCAGAAGACTTATGCGCTTCTGAAAAGGCAATTCTTTTGGCCTGGAATAGGTAAGGACGTCCAAGACTATGTATTGAAGTGTCAAAAATGCCAGGTCAATAAGGCTGAAGTCTTTAAGGTAAGAGGTCTCCTACCCCATTGGAGATTCCATCTAGCAAATGGGGAAGCATCTTCATGGATTTTATTGTGGGATTATCTAGAATACACAAGGGGCACAACTCTATGTGGGTAATTGTTGATCGACTGACCAAGATGGCTTATTTTATTCCTATCAAGAAAGATGTTAAAACTCCGGATTTAGCTAGGCTATTTGTGAAGCATATTTATGATTTGCATGGGCTACCAGTCGGTATCGTTAGGGATCGGGATAGCAAATTTAACAGTCATTTTTGGAGGGTTGTATTTATGGAATTAGAAACTTCGTTGAATATGAGCATTGCGGATCATCCACAGAGTGATGGTCAAAGTGAAAGGGTCAATGAGATCATTGAGGATATGCTTCGAGCATATGTAAGTAGAAGGCAAATTAATTGGGAGCAGTATTCGCCCATATTAGAATTTGCATATAACAGTGTCAAACGTTCCGTTATAGGTTTTTGTCCATTCATGATGATGTATGGATTTCAATGGAACCCCAATGGCAGTGGGACTCGAAAAAGAGAAGGTTCAAGTGGTCAAAGACTTTCTTGAAGATATGAATCAAATGCTTAAGTTAGCTAAATATAAGCATAAGAAGAGCTCATGATAGAGCACGAAGTTACGTAAACCCTCATCGTAGAAGGTTGGAGTTTGAAGTAAATGAGAAAGTCTACCTCACGTAAACCATTCTTGAGGGGGAGGGAATGTTATGTTAGCCATAATCATGGAAGCCTAAGGCTTGATTATGGTGAGGCAGGAAACCAGAGGGCTCGATAACCCTGGCAGAGCAAGTCGTAGAGGGATTGGGTCTGTCACACCTAGGCCTAGGAACTTAATGAAAAGGTGCAAAAGAAGTCCAAGAGAGGGCTCATATGCTAAGGTCCCTTGTAGGACACATGACACTAATAGGGAAGGTCACATGGCAAGTGCTTGGCAAGGGGGAGGATTCCAGAACAAGGAGCTCTATTTTAGAAAGAGATCTCACGTGACGTTGGACGAGGAGAGACGGGAGCTTAAGGGAAATCCGTGGCGGGGTGGAAAAGAACAAGGGAGCCCTCCTTCATGTATCATTAGCCTTGGTATGGCCTTGTAGGCTAGTCTTAGGTCTTAGTCAACCCTTAGGTTGACTTCATTGGTCAACTATATGGTTGACTTTGGGGCCATATAGACCACTCCTTTGTACTTTCTCATTATCCATTTGCAAGTACTCGTGTTTGCTTCAGCTTGTTGTTTGCTCCCTTGCATTCCACTTCGTTTCCATTGCTTCTTGTACCTAATAGCTTCTAGGTTGGAGTGATTCTGATTGGGGAGGAGAGTCAAATACTCGTCGTTCCACTACTGGGAATAGTAAAAGGCAACCTCCTTTAGCCTTGTCTTAGACCGAGGCTAGGTATCGTGTTGTGTGTTTCGCTACTTGCGAAATAGTTTGGATCCTCCGGTTACTCCAAGAGATCAGGTTCCCATAGACATCCCCGACAATCATCCACAGTGACAATCTGAGTTGTATTGCACATGCTTGAAACCTCGTGCTCCATGCTCGTACCAAGCATATTCAGATCTAGTACAACTATGTTCGGGAGAAGGTGCTCGATGACGTGATCTAGCTTACATACTGTAAGACGAAGGACAACAACAAGGCAGATCTCTTCACTAAGCCCCAGGCACAACAAGTGCTTGGTGATCATTCCAGATCACTGAGGATGATCCATGATCTAAGAGCTGAGAGGGGGTGTTAGAGGTGTCATCTCTTGGTTCATTGAGTGAGGGCCTTGCTTGTGGGTCTGCCCGCCCATGTGAGGGAGAGTGAGGGCCATTTTGTGCCCTGTTCTGGGGCCATTCTCTTGGTGCCTAGTAGGCGCCCTGGTTGGGGGCCTTTTATAGCCAGTTGGTTGGCCCTCTTGGGTCGGCTGTGAGAGGGGGAAGAGTGGAGGAAGGGAGCAAGAGAGTGAGAGTGAGAGAGAGACACACTAGTGTGGGTGTGAAGTGATGAGTGAGCCACACCACAAACTCACTTATGTTTTATTAGGATTAGGTTTACCCTATGACTGTCTTCTTAAGACAGTCATAGGTGTCCTATCTTTAATTCTTTAACTAAGGGTTGGCAATGTGCCTTTACCCCAACAACCTCCCACCTAAAGGCCAATGTGCCTAAAGGGGAGAAAAGAATAAAAAATTACAGCAATATACAGTTACTGTATACAAGACCATAAAGTAAGAATGGTCTCATCCTAATCCCATGATGTGGCGGCAATGTGCAAACCGCTCTGTAGGCAAGCTCTTAGTGAGCAAATCTGCAGGATTCTCATCAGTATGTACTTTCACAAGCTCAAGACGCTTGTCTTCCAGTACCTCCCTGATGAAATGATATTTCACTTCTATGTGCTTGGTCTTCTGATGAAAGACCGGATTCTTTGCCAACATGATAGCACTCTGACTATCACAATGCAAAACTGGCATATCTCCTGTAATGCCCAAATCTCCCACCAGCCGAGTAAGCCATATTGCTTCCTTGCAAGCCTCAGTGGCTGCAACATATTCAGCTTCTGTGGTTGACAGTGCAACGCATTTCTGCAACCGAGACACCCATGATATAGCACCTCCTGCAAATGTGAAAATATAACCGGTAGTAGACTTCCGGTTATCTGCATTCCCTGCATAGTCTGAATCTGTAAAACCATGCACCAACGCATCCTGCCTACCATAGCATATGCACAAGTCTTTGGTACCTTTGAGATACCTCAAGACACCTTTCACTGCTTCCCAATGCCGCTTGCCTGGATTTGCCATATACCTGCTGATGACTCCCACCGCAAAAGCAATATCCGGACGAGTGGCAACCATGGCATACATCAAAGATCCAACTGCAGATGCATACGGAACCTTGGCCATTTCAGCCTTATCATCATCTGATCTAGGGCTGTCCTTACTGCTGAGTTTTAAATGTGGAGGCAACGGGGTACTAATGGACTTCCCCCCCTCCATTTTAAACCTCTGCAGTACTTTGTCAATATACTCTTTCTGTGACAGAAACAAAAGTCCCTTGGACCTGTCACGAGTAATACGCATGCCAAGAATATGATTTGCATCACCCAAGTCTTTCATGTCAAAAGACTTATGCAGTTGTTTCTTCAAAGCACTAATCTCATGCTGAGATTTACTGGCAATAAGCATGTCATCCACATATAGAATGAGTAGCATCAAACTGCCATCCTTTGCCCGTTTGGTGTACAAGCAATGATCGGTCTCACACCGATGATACCCTTGGGACTGCATGAAGGCATCAAACTTTTTGTACCATTCCCTTGGTGCCTGCTTGAGTCCATACAAGCTCCTCTTGAGCTTACACACAAGCTGTTCTTTCCCTTTAACAGCATATCCCTCTGGCTGACTCATATAGATTTCATCATGAAGATCTCCGTGAAGAAAAGCTGTCTTCACATCCATCTGACATAAATCCATGTCATCATGAGCAACAAGAGCTAACACTGCTCTCAAAGTAGTCATCTTGACTACAGGTGAAAAAATTTCATCAAAGTCAATGCCCTTCTCCTGCTTAAATCCCTTGGCAACCAATCTGGCCTTATACCGAGGTAAAGCATTTGAATCCACTTTGACTTTGTAAACCCACTTGCATGGCAAAACCTTTCTGCCTGCAGGTAAGTGCACCAAGTCCCATGTATCATTCTGAAGTAGGGAGTCCATTTCTGACTGCATGGCTTTCTCCCACTTCTTTTTCTCTGTTCTTCCCATAGCTTCCTTGAAGCTGAAAGGCTCACCACAATCTGTCAGCATAATAAAATCAGCCACATTATTGGCTCCTGGAACAAACCTGGCAGGAGGCCGTTGTGCACGGGTGCTCCTCCTCACAAAATGTTCCGGATTAGGCTGCTGTCCAGCCTGTTCTTCATGCATGACGGGTGGCTGTACCACCATATCTGGCTGTTCTACAGCCCCATCTGTTGGCACATCCAGTGGTGCATCATTGGCAAAATTATCTGGCTGATTTTCAGCCTGTATACCCTCTTGAACAGGGTGATCTGCAGCAGGCTGCTGCTGCATATAAATGGGCATTCTTTGCTGTCCAACATCATCATAAATAACCCTCCTGTATTCCACAGGTTGCACGGGTTCCTTGTGTACACTATCTTCTTTAAAGATGACATCATTGCTGCGTATAATCTTCCGTTTAACAGGATCCCATAACCTGTACCCCATTTCACCTTCGTCACCATATCCCATAAAGATGCATCTGATAGACTTTGGATCCAGTTTGGTGCGGAGATCTTTGCGTACATGAGCAAAGCACTCGCAGCCAAATACACGTAAGTGCTTATATGAGGGTGGCTTGCCAGACCACACCTCCTCTGGCACTTTCAACTCCAAAGCCTTATTTGGTGACCTGTTAATAATGTGAACTGCTGTTTGCACGGCTTCTGTCCAAAAGCCATGGGGTAATGCAGCATAAGACAACATACATCGAACCTTCTCCTGAATAGTTCGATTCATCCGCTCACTTGCACCATTTTGAGATGCATTATGAGGGGCTGTGAGTTCCTGTTTGATGCCCTTAGCTTGGCAAAACTGCACAAAAGCATGTGACACATACTCACCCCCATTATCGGATCTGAGGCATTTCAGCCTACGATCTGTCCGATTTTCAACCTGAGCGACAAACCTCTTGAAAGCATTTAGGGCATCTCCCTTATGCTTCAAGAAATAGACCCACACCTTACGTGTGGCATCATCAATGAAAGTAATAAAATATTTGGCACCCCCTAGTGATAACTGTGGCATCTCACACAAATCAGTGTGCACTAGATCAAGTGGTGCTCTATTCTGGGGAGATCTCCTCTTATGAGGAGTCATAGAATGCTTGCCAAAAATACAATGATCACAAGTAGGCAAATCTGAAAAAGAGAGAGGCGGCAGATAACCCAAACGTGACAGTTCTTGCATTCCTTTAACAGACATGTGTCCCAACCGGCTATGCCACAATGAAACCTTTGGCAGCTCGGTTATGGCAACAACATGATTACCCACACTGGAAACATAAAGAGGGTACAAGGTATCACTCTTAAAACCCTCAGCCACTACAGTCTGGCCATCAGTAATCACCCATTTGGAATCCCCAAATGTGGTGTGGTAACCACTGTCATCTAATAAGCCAGTGCTAATCAGATTTTTCTTGATTTGCGGCACATGGCGAACACCATCAAGCATAAATGACTGTCCATCAGGAAATACTATCTGTATACTGCCAATCCCTGCAATCTGACATGCATAGTTGTTCCCAAGATGAACAACTCCATGAGTACCTGTGTAGGAAGTAAACCACTCCCTATGAGGTGTAACATGAAAAGAAGCACCTGAATCCAAGAGCCAGGTGTGCATGTCATGGCCATCAATAACCAAAGCATGTGCTATTACAGCAGAAGAGCATAAAACATCATGTATGTCACTGTCACTATCCTCTGCTGCAACATTCACTGCATCCAAGTCATCTGCCTTGGCCTTGCCTTTGCCTTTGCTTGCATTTCCTGCATCCTTTGTTTCAGCCTTCTTGGCTTTCTGATCCCGTATGAACTTGAAGCACTCCGACTTCACATGTCCCTTCTTGCCACAATAAAAGCATTCAATGTCCTTTTTGCCACGGGACTGACTACGGGATTTGGACTTACTAGCAGATCTCCCCTTCTGCTGAGTCCTGCCTCTGTCCTGTACCTGCAAAGCACTTGAAGACTTGCTGCCCGCATTATTCTTCCTGCTCATCTCCTCCATAAGAAGAGAGCTCTCTACATCAGCATAAATAAGAGTGGCATTTGAGTTTGGCAGGGTGGTCTTGAAAGTGTCCCAACTCTCAGGAAGAGTACACAACAAGAAAGTGGCCTTGAACTCCTCATCAAGGTTCAACCCCTGTGCAATCAGCTTTGTAAAGATAGCATTGAACTCACTCAAGTGTGAGGTCATAGCTGTACCTTCCTTCATGCGAAGATCAACCAGCTTCTTCAGCCAATAAACCTTACTGGCTGAGCTCTTTTGGGCATATAATTCTTCTAGTCTTTGCCATAGACCATAAGAGGTCTTTTCAGCCTGTACATTGAACACAAGAGTGTCTGAAATAGTAAGCATGATAGCTGCCCTCGCGGACAAATCAAGCTCTTCCCAGTCATCAGCTGCCATATTAGATGGCTTGACACCCTTTACCCTTATGGGCTTAGCAATCTTCTTTAGCAGAAGGACATTCAAGCACTGTTCTGCCCATAATGCATAGTTATGTGCTCCTTCCAGTTTCTTTATGTTCAGAATTGAAGAATCACCTCCTCCTGATGCCATATCAGATGAGGAAAGTACCTGACTCCCTGGAAGTAAAAAAAGACTGAATAAAAGTTCTGATTTCTCAGAAAAGCCTGCTCTATTCAAGAGCCAGAAGCACTCTCAAAGGTGCTGTTTTTACTGTCAGTAAAATCTGCAGCAAAACAGTAAATGTCCCTGCAAATACTGTATCTTCTGACAAACTGTTCTGAGCTCAAAGAGGCATAAAAACAGTAATTTCAGACTGCTGCTGCTGCTCAACAAGAGCTTAACAGTGCATAATTATCTGACAAAACCACCAACACTGCTGTAAACACTGCTGTACTGACTGTACTGATCACTTCTCCCACCTCAGATGAGATATGTCACTGACTCAAATTGCAGAAACCACTTGACAAACACCCCAAAAACAGTAAATGACCCTTCAGCCTGTCACAAAACCTGCAACGGTAAATGGGATAAATCCCAAGCAATCACCCTTATACCAAGGGGAGAAAATGCATCTGAAGATCTCTGTTGGTAACCCAAGTGCTATCAAACAAAGTCTGGGCAAAAGCCCCTTGATCTGACACCTGAATCAAGTGGAGAACACCTCAACACTGAGGTAGCATGCAATATGAAATCTCTCTGACACTTGTACCTGACAATGCATAGGCTGCCCCTGTGTACTCAGTAACAACACAACTCACAACGTACAGACACCAAGAAGAAAATC
This sequence comes from Dipteris shenzhenensis, assembly GCF_047967505.1. Lineage (NCBI taxonomy): Eukaryota > Viridiplantae > Streptophyta > Polypodiopsida > Gleicheniales > Dipteridaceae > Dipteris > Dipteris shenzhenensis. Next base: position 14,976,513 of record NC_141605.1, read on the forward strand.
TTTTGAGCACTGTCAACGATGGGCAGTTAGGGACCGAGTAAACTCGATGCGCCCTGACCAAGCGTGGCTCAACTGAGATTTTCAAAGTGCGTACAAAGAATGTGACCTGCAACAAATGTCACCAAATGCACTGCGGAAATAAAGCAAATGTGTGCTCCCTGGCTACACACTGCCTCAAGGCATATATTGCAAACACATCCAGGCAAAAGCCCTTTGATAAGATCACCCAAAACTGAGAATTTCACTCAGTAAATGCATAGAAACTCCTGCTGTACTTCTATCCTTCTTGCAGCACGCTTCCCCCAAAAAAAAATTGAGACTTTGCAGCAAAAACAACCAAGTCCTGCTGTTTCTGTACCCTGCTGGTTTGACGCCAACCCAGTGTACCTGCAGACGGATTGTCGTCCGTACCTGGCTGTGAAGGACTGTCGTCCGTACCTGTGTACGGCTGTCCGTACGACTGTACGGACAGTTCGTACAGCTGATGTAAGAACTGTTGTAAAACACAGCAGCTATGCTGTTGTACTGCAGCAGGCTGGCGACGCTCACGCCCTCTTCAAAGACCTGCAAAAGGTGCAGCTGTTGTACGAAATGCGCCGAAATGCGCTCGCGACCACACCTTGCAGCTGCCGTACGAAATCGCCCGCGACAAACTGTGCCACCTGCGATGCACACACCCGCGACCACCGTATCCCCTTGAAAACGCGCCGTCGTACGGCTCTGCGCCCTGGTCCGTACAGTCGTACGGACGACGTACGGCAGTACGGAACTGTCCGTACGTCCGTACGGTATGGATGAGGATGAGGTAGAGGGAGAGAAAGCTCGATGGCTCTGATACCAGTTGAGAGGGGGAAGAGTGGAGGAAGGGAGCAAGAGAGTGAGAGTGAGAGAGAGACACACTAGTGTGGGTGTGAAGTGATGAGTGAGCCACACCACAAACTCACTTATGTTTTATTAGGATTAGGTTTACCCTATGACTGTCTTAAGACAGTCATAGGTGTCCTATCTTTAATTCTTTAACTAAGGGTTGGCAATGTGCCTTTACCCCAACAGGCTGCACCTACTAGTCAGTTGGCTGTCCGTATCCCTGTCAGTCGGTTGTCTAGGGTTGGGAGGGGAGCTTATATATAGGGCTCCTCTCCTCCATTCTCTCCATCTTTGTTTCTCACAGTAGTTCACAATTGGAGTAGAAGTTTTTTCCTAATAGTTGAGGGGTTTTCTCCTAAGATGCTTGTGCAAGTCTCTCTTGTTTTCAGGTCAGTTTTGTGAGTCGTTTGCTCTTCCCTCTTCACTGTTGTACATTCCTATTCTACATCTAGAGCTTAAAGACTGAGAATTGAACAAACAAAATCTCTAAAACTAACAAATGCAGTTGGACCAACATTTGAACTTGTAGAATTGTGCTATGTTAGTCCGGTCTCACTCGCCCATAGTTCACAAACCTTTAATCATCAGAGCAATGAAGGACTATAATTTAACATCTAAACAAGAATATCATCACCCCAATTAGGCTTACACTTGCATGCTCATGAAACAAAAACAGTTCATGTCACTTTCATAATTTATCACCAAAATGAAGGATGCGTCAATTTTACGAGCAAAAACCTATGAGCAGGTTTATCCGAGCGTGTTTCAAGAGATTTAAAAAATTGTATTTCTTTAGGAAACATGGTTTTTACACTTTTATTTTAACTAGAACTAGATCCCTTTATCATAAAAATATACAGACTAGTCACTCATTCATTTTTACACAACATAAATTTTCTTATTCATAGACATCCCTTTGTACCCCTGTTATTACCTTAAAAAACTGTTGAAAAATAATTCCTTTAAGAGACATCCCTCATAATCATTCTCAATGTAATAATACTATACATATATAATTACTTATTAACACATTTATATCATATGGCAATATCTTTCTAGTATTTTTATAGCATAAATAACAAGATATTTATGGACATGTTTCTAAAGAAGGTTAAATTACTATGAATAAGTATTAACTTGGGCTTATATATCACTCTCATAAAATACATGTAATATTTAATACTATATATGCAATATTTTTCAAAATATAATCTCATAGATGTGCTCAAATGGGGTGTTTCGATCAATTTGAGTGGTTGAATGACTATATTTGTACATTGAATGTGAAAGTTATGTCACTTTTAAAAGTGTTGTCCAAGGTAGTTTTGCTAGCGAAATTACCTTGGAAGTTCTACTTTAAAGGGGTTTCGCTGGCGAAACTATCTGGATGCTTGCTTCAATGAGTTTTCTTTGAAGAACTCCTTTCATGAAGATAGGTTGAGAGAGGTTTTTTAATGTCATCCCCTATTAAGTAAAAGTTGTAAGAAGGATCATAAGGGAATTTTCATAGAGAAGCTTACTCTACATGTGGGTTCTTCAAAAGACATCCCATAATGTTCTCTCAATTCCTAAAGATTCACGTAAAGATTTGTGTATAAAATAGGCATTGCTACAATACTTTGCATATTTCTAAGTGAAACTATGTTTTCTTCTGATCTATTTTTGCCATATTTTTGCATAGTTTGAAGCTTTTTTTTTCCTTTGCTCGAACGCTCAGAAGATTTCGCTCAGAAAATGCTCGTCTCCCAAAATGAACATGTAAGTAGACTTTTAAAGACAATATGTAATTCACAAATGTAGTCAAACGTCACTCATTTCAACCAACTACTAGTTCTATGCAGAAAACTTAAAATTCTATGCAATGAACTAACTACATACGTGAGTAATTTTGACATCAAAGTACTTATAGAGGTCCAGAGTTAGTTTGTTAGTTTTGGTTCTCAGATTTTTGAAGCCAAACGCAATCATAAGGTATTATATATTAATGGAAGAGAACATTATAAAGTTAAGAAAGATGCACCATATCGTTTGTGCAAGTAAGGGTTTGGGGAAAAGTTCATGATATAGTGTAATTTTTGGTATCATGTATCTTGTGTAGGCTTAGGTGAGGGCATTGTTCCTCCATAATGGCTTTGTAACATGTGTTGCTAAGGATGTATAGGAATACTTGAAGCTAATGGAAGTGTCCTTGTAATGTAACATCATTGAGTATGTAAAGGAGATAGCCACTATTGGAACTTGTTGCGCATTACGTAGAGGGGCACTTCCAATAGCTTCAAGCATTACTACCCACCCTTAGCAGCAGGTTTTACAAAGCCATGATGGAGGAACAATGCGCTTACCTAAGCCTACACAAGATACATGATACTAGAAATTGCATTGTATTATGAACTTTTTTCCAAAGCCTTATTTGCACAAACGACATGGTGGAACTTTCTTAACTTTATAATTTTCACTTTGATTAATATATAATAGCGTTTGGATTAAAAAATATGAAAACAAAAATTAAGCTTTATTAAGTTAGTCTGACCAGAGTTAGTTTGTGTAGAAGTCCAGAGTTACATTCCAAGTTCTGTCGTGCTTGATCACTTATATTGTAATCAAACCAAAAAGCATGTTCTTTTGCAAAGTGCTTAGACTCCGCATATAAACATGGAAACCTTAGTCTCTTCTTCATTATAGATGTTAGAAAACGAAATCTCACACAGAGTTATCCAGCAATAGAAGATGATAGATGGCCTAGGAATTACACGTAGAAGTGTTTCGCTATGGAATCAAGCTTCATCAAGTGTGTGTACTTCACAACATTCATGTATGTGTGTAGACTTGCAAATAGACTGTGCTCAGAGACAGATTTAGAAGCAATACTTTATATTTTCGTCTTTCCACAATTTGGACAAGAACAATACCAAAAGGTTCTACTACGTGCCTAACACATTTAGATCTGTGAGCCCGCGTGCTATACCTCGCATCACATCACCTTACTGCCTTTATAGCCTCTAATAGCCCCTCAAAATGGACCGACCCCTCTCATTGACTCAGTCTCTTGCCCCCATCGACTTGTGGGGTTGATAAAAAAGGAGAACTCTGGCCCACACTTCAATGCAGGGGCCTAGCCCCTAGGTCTGCTCTAACCATGGCTTGGTTGGTTGGCTCCAACCAGTCCAAGCAGCCATCTATATCGTCGACCTTGCTGTTGCACTCCTTGCCATCTTTGCGCCATGTTCCAGGTCCTTGTCGGCACCGCAACCTGCCTGTACACCCACACCTTCTTGTTACTTCAGACCCGCTACAATCTCAATTCCTTTTCAGGCTCTATAAGTTTGTACCCTCCCGTATAGCCTCCGTACATGCTGATGCCATCTCTGACTTGCTCTAGCCAGCCAATCCTTCTTCGACTTGCTCTTACCATCCAGATAACTGCTCTTGCCTTGTGTTGCCTACATGGCAGTTCATGTGCTGCCCATGTGGCAATCCCATGCTTATTTCTCTCTGTGGTCCACCCCCCTTAATGCAATCCTCATATGGGGGCTCATAAGTGGGGAGGTGACCATCCATATTCTAGCACCATCTCTTACTGACCCACATTGGCCTGATCTCACTCCATCTATGAAGATGCTCAAGGAGTTCTCATGTCATAGCCCTCTAGAATAGTTTGGTATTGTCATAGTATTTCTTTGGCTTTTCAACTAATGCTTCCTGCTTCGCCAAGTTCGGTTCTCTTTCGCATCCCAGTCTGGTACACAGGACTAAAACTGAGTGCTAATGGCACCACCATCTTTAGTCACGAATCCGTCTCTGAACTAGAGGTCTCCTGGTACCAACATCCTCCAATTATCTCCCTCATGATAGGTGAACATCATGAAGCCCTTCAGGTTGTGAAGAACCAGCCTTCTCAAGAATGCAAATGTGTGCAATGCATGCAGAATTTGAATGCCGATTGGCCCTCCAATGGGGAAGAGTGCCCTCATGAGAGTACTTGTTTCTATTTCAACCTACATGCAAGGTGTGTGAGAGATGGCGGATGAATGCATGGTGAATGAAGAATGCTACGTGAGATTCACAATGAAAGGGTGATGCCCTTTCATTAATGTCCCTTGAGATCACTCAAGTTCCATTTTTCCATTTACACCTACCCTTAGCCTATGACCCATGCATCTACCATTAAATGCACCTTAATGCACCCTTCCCTTCCTATTGCCCCTAGACACCTGTGTGCACATTTTTATTAATACAATAAGTGTCACATGTCCAAATTCGATGCCGTCTGAAGCAGTGGCTCCAGCTCGACTAGTCCTATCTACTGAGATGATCCACCGCCATAACAAATCGGTTGATGTCCATCATGAGAATACAAATACATGTTACACCATTGGCGTATAATATATAATAATGTTTTAATGTCTACTAATCACGGATTAGTGATTTCTCTTGTCATGACACTCCCTTCTGGCTTGAATGCGCAGAAGTCCTCTTTTGAATCCTCTCTTGTCTCTTACTCTTAGGCACGCTTCTCTTTTACTTTTGCATTTGCATCTCCTCTTCATAATCTGCAAATAATCTTCTCTTGGTAGTACACGATCTCTTCTGAATCAGAACTTAAATCCCATCTTCAAGTTCTGGTTCCTTTGGATGTTGAATATTCAAATGCAGAAGTACCACTGCAGTGCCTCTTCAATATCTCTTCATGCTCAAAATCCTCTTTTGAATACTTAGCTGCTAAAATCTCTTAATAGTAACCTGCTCAATAAGCTGAAACACATTCTCAACAAACTGGTTAATATTAAAACGATTCTCTCACCCAAATGTTTCATTGAACTAGGGGGACCTTGGCTATAGATGATTTTGTGATGAAGAGCTTCTTAGTCTATAGAGACTATAGATCATTACTCTCTTTTTCCAACTCTTCTATTTTAGCGCTATTCATCCCATAAGACGCTCTATATGGAGGAGAAGATTCTTCCATACTCTACAGTGAATATGCCTACTCTCTATTCAATTCACACATCCATACACCAGTGTTGGCTGAATGGATAGCATTTACTCTTGGTTCTATGTTCACCGTAGAGTCTTAGGATGAGGAGGTAGAAGCCTCACCCTCTTGCTTGGATGCTTTGCCTTTACCTTTTATAGAATTGGTTTTGGCAATTCTGGCTAACCATGGATGCCGTGGCTTATGTTTCTTACATCCGAAACATTTACCCTCCTTAATTAGCTTTTTCTTCTCATCGCCAGTCATGGAAGGAAATGGTATCCATCCATGACGTGATTGGCTGTTAACATTTTGTACAATAGCTTTCTCTTTTCCTTTGTTGAAGGGTTTATGAGAATTCAATTTCCTCTCAGCAATCTCAGCCAATTTAGTGAGGTCTTTCAAGGTGGTTGGGTTGAACATTTCAACCTCATACCTGACTTTCAGGGTTAGGGTTACTAAATACCTCTTCCTTCTATCATCCTCACTCTTCTCAGGTAACTCTAAAGAGAGTTTCCAGAACCTAGCTGTACATTCAGCGTTACTCTCGTTATCGAATTGCCTGAACCTTTCCCAGCGGAAGGTCAATTCTTCTTCATGTCTCGGAGGCAGTGGCCTTAAGCTGCTCTACAAATTTGGACCACTCTTTTCACGTTTGTGATAAGGACCACCACATCAAAGCATCCTTCTGTAGCTGTAGTGTAGCAAGAGCAAGCTTCTCATGGTTGGTTTTATCTTGATGGGCAAAATATAGCTCAAAATGGCGAATCCAATTGAAGATTTTATCCGCCTCTCTTACTTCATCATACTTTGGGAATTCTATTCTCTCTCAGAGTTGGAATTTAGCTCTCTCTGAGGGGGTACTTAAATCTTCATCCTCGAAATTCAGCACTCTCTTAGTCCCAAAGTTTGTCATAATGGGCTGTTCAATCAAATGGCTACGTTGAGAAACCAACTCATCAACAGGAGACTCCTCTCTCCCTCTTGCACTTGGATTATAATCCATGTATATAGGATTTTGAGTTAAAGGCGTAAACTCAACGCCTTGCTCTTGGATGGACTCATTTCTCCCTTCATTTCTGAAGGAAAACTCCCTATCAAGAGATTCTTGAAGGAGAGACGAAGAAAATTCTAAACGTGGGTTATCATATTCAATATGTGTGTAACTCTCATCTACATTATCCTCTTTAGGAGGAGGTGATGGTGTTCTCTCCCTATGTCCTTCTGGTATTTGAGGAAAAAGGACAAGTTCATTATTAAATATCCCTTCTCCTTCCTTTTAGTAATACAAGAGAGGAAATGGCTTGCTGTAATTTTAGAAAATGGGTTTATTTTATAGTAAAAGCCAAGTATTGTGAGTTAGTGGTACTTATCCGACTCCCGCTTTGTTTGTGTCAAAAAACCACTTCAAATAAACTCTTCTTCCTTCTCTTTTAGGCTTTTCTTCTTGTATTTCTGTTGTAAACTGGTGCGCTCCATTTGGGCTACTTATTTTTGAAGGTACCAGGTTGAGAGAGAGAGTAACAGAGAGTTCAAGGAGGATGGAGGTGGAGATCCATAGTTTAGAGAGAGAGAGAGAGAGAGAGAGAGAGAGAGTACACGAGATAGAAGCAATGGCAAGTATGATTTCATTCATTAGTAGAGTTTACATATAGTGGAATGCCCCTGAGTAGGTGGCTCCAGATCCATGATTATCTCCCTGATTGTCTCCATCAGTAACACCCCCAAGTCCTCCATCAAAGTGGCCACCAAGTCCCTAACTTATCTCAATCACACCTAGATGGGTGAGACCTAACTGATGATTCACCTGACACACCTACCATGGTGCTCACTAGCACTCACACCATGTCCTACACAAGTACTAGTACACTGGCAAACACACACCACATGACCATGTCCATAAGTGTGTCCCCTAAACATCAATTTATCCAACGATTTTGAGTGGATTGGAGCTCTAGATACCATTATAGGAGGTGCTTGGTGGTTGGATCACCCCCTTAAAATCTTGTTCCAATTCGACTTTCCATTGGGGAGAACGGGGAGGGTCTCTTTTTCTCACGGTTTAAGGGTTTTAAGGATCTATTCTCATGGGGGGGAGTCACCCCGTTAGGACACCCCATTCCGCGTCCAAATATCCAAAAATCAGAGAAAGCCCTCACCTCAAGGGCTCCGAATTCCACCCTTCCTAGGTCTTACGGTTGGACTTTGCGGAACTTAGGTCACCCCACAGTTTTGCATGCAGATCTTGTCGGGCGGCCTTTTGGATCTCGGCCAATGCACTATTTCACATACAGATCTACAAGTCTCTCTCTATGAGTTTGTTCCCACATCTTGCCTCCTTTTTGCACGCGTGGACTCCTTGCGGCACTCTCTCTCTGCCTTCTGTACGATCTTGCCTGTGCGCCGTCTTCTCATACAACTCCCTTCCGCAAACGCTGCACTGCCTGCTGTCCCACATGATTGCGCTCTCCCTCGCGCTCGCTTCTTCTCCTTCTCTTCCTGTCCCAGTATTGGCTCATTGATGCTCTGATACCAAATGTGAAGAACCAGCCTTCTTAAGAATGCAAATGTGTGCAATGCATGTAGAATTTGAATTCCAATTGGCCCTCCAATGGGGAAGAGCGCCCTCGTGAGAGTACTTGTTTTTATTTCAACCTACATGCTAGGTGTGTGAGAGATGGCGAATGAATGCAAGGTGAATGAAGAATGCTATGTGAGATTCACAATGAAAGGGTGATACCCTTTCATTAATGTCCCTTGAGATCACTCAAGTTCCATCTTCCCATTTAAACCTATCCTTAGCCTATGACCCATGCATCTACCATTCAATGCACCTTAATGCACCCTTCCCTTCCTATTGCCCCTAGGACCTAGACACATGTGTGCACATTTTTATTAATAAAATAAGTGTCACATGTCCAAATTCGATGCCGTTTGAAGCAATGGCTCCAGCTTGACTAGTCCTATCTATTGAGATGATCTACCGCAATAACAAATCGGTCGGTGTCCATCGTGAATACAAATACATGTTACATCATTGGCGTATAATATATAATAATGTTTTAATGTCTACTAATCACAGATTAGTGATTTCTCTTGTCATAACATAGGCGCTAAGCTCTCAGAGTTTGTTTCAATCTATCCTCCATCTGGCTACATCTGTAACCAAGCAACATATCCGAGACATCATATCCCAAGTACAAATCCATTTTTCACTGCCATTGTCTGACCTAACTCTTCATGTCTTATCAAAGAATCCCCCTCTGCTTCAATAACACTAGCCAAGCACCCAGATGACTCTTGGCACTTGTTGATGTCCATCACCTTTACAAAGGATCCTGACTCCTTTTCTGACCATTCCTCAATGTCTGACATCCTGACAGTAACATTGAGGTCGACATATCTTATCTCAATGGCACAAGGAGTGGCGACTGTTACTAATCCCATTGGCCACAATGTATGAACCATTTTGAAGTCCCAATTTGCCGACGACATTAATTGCATGCTTCATGCCATTTGCATGCAAGAAAGTCATCATCTATACAACAAACAACACTACTTATTGGATGAGAACATTCTAAAAGTTGACACAAATCAGTGGCCTCTCTTTCTTCACCACTTGCATTTCTCTCTTCTTTGTAATAACACAAGCTGTGTCACCAAAGTCTAAAATCTCTAGCTCTCGATCATGGTAATATCTTTCTTGAACTCCAACATGAAACCTTCATAAAACCACCATTTATATTCCTTTCAATATCTTCTATCAAAGCAAAGTCCAAAAAGTTCTCTCTTTTTCTTTTTATTATAGAATTATTCTTTCAGCTTTTCCCTAGCAAAACTTTCAACAATCCTTGAGTTGACATTCAATTTTCATGCTTTCATATTTGATACCTCTGTTAGCGTGTTTTGATGTTTAGTGTGCCAATGAATCTTCTAGCATATTAGATTTGAACTCCAATGTATTTGTAGCATTGCTCAAATAGTTTGAAAGCACACCAGTAGAGGTACTAAATATGGAAGTAGAAAATTTGAATGCTAGCTCAAGGATTGCTACAATTTTTGCTAAGGAGTTTGAAAGTACTCATTCTCAAAATCTGAAAGAATGACTTAATTAAAAAAAAGGAGAATTGGATGGGCTCAACGATTTGGCTTCAAATTTTCACGTGAGCACCATGATATCAAAGTTCAAAGACATTAGCTTATGTTTCCTTAACAAATATTGTTCATTATTTCTTACTCTTTCTTTTATTGGTTCTAAGATTCACTCTTATAAATTTTGATTTTGTTGTGTTGCCTATGTTCTTTTCAATCTACTTTTGAATGGCAACTAGGTTACTATTATAAATCTTGGGTTGCTTTTGATAATAAAAGAACTTCCTTGACATTCACACCTATCATGTACAATGTTTGGTTAAAAAAGTTGCTCATATATTATTGTTATATATAATCATAAGGACTATTGAGAATAATGAGCAATGAGACTAAAAACACTAGATGTAGTGAAAGCTAAGGGTGGGATATCTAAATGGGTATTCTGATCTAAATTTAGTGTAGTGCACTGCGTTGTCGTTGCTAAAAACTCAAAAGAAAAAAATACCAATGCTGTCACTTATCAAACAATCAACAATTCATCCGAGTGACGAGATCTATGTATGTTGTCAGTTGAATCAACACCACTAAGTGATTGAGATAATACAAGAAGAGGCTTGGGATCTGGTAAGGTTGATGTCAAGAAAGAAAGTAGTGATAGCTAGCAATCGACATGTTAACATGTCCAAATATCTATAGTCTTCATGATGTAGCCCATTGTCTGGCGAGTTTTATTCTCTAGTGGTCTACCTCTCCACGTCGAAAAGAAAGTATATGTTTGTGATTCTCATATGTTCCATCCGGAGTTGGGTGTGTCAAGTCACGCTTCTTGGCTCGAGTCATTGAAGAAAAAATCTACGATCGTGCTTTGGCTGGGCTTAGCTAGTCCCTCATGTACTCATATAAGGTGGTCTCTATCTTCGAGCCTTTAGAATGAGAGTGGCCACATGTTGTTGATCAAGGTGCACCAAGAACTCTGAGTGGGCCAAAATTGCTATTAGAAAGACAATGGTGTCTCGACGGATCTCATAGTATAATCCGCATGTGAATGCAAAGTGATCCTCTATCTTAATCTTCATGGGATGCCCAATGTCCGCACTGTCTCAACTAGTAGCTTGTGTGAAGAGACTAGAAACTGACCAATTAATATCCTAAGTGCATGCAGGAGATGAATATGTGTATAGCATGATGGTTCAGTCAACTTCTTTAAGATTTGTAAGTAGTGATCTTTGTAGTAGAACCTGCATTTAATCGAAAGCTCAATAGGAGATAACTAGGTCGTGTTTGCGTAGAGCTACAAGAGATCCTCTTTGATGATATGGTTCACCTTCTAATAGATGAATGACATAGATGGAGGCTTAAGACCATACTGAAATATGGAAATGATAGTAATTTGTTCATTTATAATCATAAGCTTGTAAACCAAATGCGTGTTCAAGCATACTAACTCCTCTAATCCTCCTCTTCTAATGCCATAGATGAAGTCAAGGCTAGCCATGGTAGTCTGCGTCGTCTGGATATCGTGCTACCAAAGTTTCTGACCCAGAGATAAGTGACTATCTAGAAGGTTGCATCAAGTTGTGGAGGGGTATCTCTAAACTTTGCTAATATGATATGATGCGAGAATGATGGTTTGTTATGAACCATCCGAGCAAGAAGTAGAACTTGAAGTTTCTGTGTGGGATCAATCTGTCTTCCAAAAGGAATTACTGTACATCCTTGTTGGATAAAGTAGTGAGTCGAAGAGGAGAGACTTGGTTCTAGTATCTTAAAAATTTGATTGAAAGCCCTGAAGTCAAGCCTTGGTACAATGGTATATCCCCTACTCAAATGAGCCTACATAGCTAGTCGCATCATGAAGATCAAAGTGAAAAGAGAACTTCCAGGTATGTATATTATGCAATAATCTCTATCGGAGCTCCATCAAAGTTAAATGGCTCTTTGCGTGTGATTGTCTGGGATGTATTGAAGATCATGACCTTGGTTTTATCCAAGTTGACCTTCAAATCGTTTATATTGTAGAAAGATTGGAGTGCATCCAAATCTCAGAAAAAAGGTCAAATCACAGTGAAAGAGTGGAAGCTTATATACTTGACAAAATAGATTAACTTTTCTTGTATCTTGCATAGGAGTTGGAATTACCTATTACAAAACATAAAATAATGGAAATAAAGTACGAGTGTAAATAATAAGTTGGTAAGAAAATATGTTAAGCTCGCACTCATTTGAATCAACTTTGGCAATGAATAGTATCCAACTTTTGAGTTTGATTAATAATGCTTGATTATGAGGATTTTACACAAGGAAAAATCAAATATGGACAAGAAAATGGAACCAATCTTACAACACTTTCTTACCACTTCATTATTTACACTCCTATGTTAGATAAATGGACAAAGCCCTTAGCATTTTTTCGTGAAAAGATCCATTAGGTAGGGATGCCTTCTTTCTCCTTTGCAATCGCTCAGATGCTCTTGGTTGGTTAGAAAAGATGGAGTGTATAGAGAAGTTATTAAGGTTATTCAACTGGAGGGGGGCCTACAAATCGTGAGTTAGCAATTTGCTGATGACACTAATCTCACCTTGCATAAATGATCCTCAATCAGTTGGAAACATTGTACTTTTTGGAGACTTTTATCTTGCATCTAGCTAAAAAATAAATAATAAAAAAATAGGGATGCAAGGGACTAGAAGCTCTCCTCCTAAATTCCTCATTGAAAAGGGATGCAAAGCATTGAGAGAGGAAGATATTTTTAGATTGTTGGGGATCCCAATGGGATTTAAATGTACTAATAGTGATAGATGGGATTGAGTGGTCTAGAAAATCAACGGAAAATAGCCAGAAATGGCAGAATTTGCAGCCATCACTGGCAATAAGAAAGTTTGTGCTTAATCACTTTATATATCCATCTTTGGTCTATTTAATTTCTTGTTGGGTTCCATCTAAAAAAGTTCTGAATTAGATAAATTCTCTCTTTAGAAGTTTTCAATGGGTCGGTGAATTGGGGCAAAGAAAGGTAGCCAAGGTTCAAGTGGAATTTTTGTATAATGCCAAAGATCATGGGAGGGCTAGGAATAGTCAACATTGAAAAGTCATTGGCCAGATTCATGGGATAGTGAGTTCTAAAGGCTTACCTCCACGAACTCAATTAAGTGTGGGCCACTTTGTTTAGGAGAAGCATAGCTGGGGTTAGTAGACCAATTTGATGTGGACATTGGAAATACTTGCTAGAGGGTTCAACCATTTTTGATAGTGAGCCAATTGTGGCTAAGGGCTTAGACTTCTGGAGAGCCATTTGGGAAGCCTGGGAGTCATTGAGACCTACTTGTTATGGAAAGGATTGTCTAGAAAGACAGGGACTTTCTACAATTAGGAATCTATATGATTTCAATCATTTGCGATGAATACCCACCATTAAAGTATGCTACTTTAAAAGGATCACTAAGGCTGAGCAGGAAAGGGATATGATGGTGGAAGGACTCATGGGATAGACAAAGGGGTAGTTGGATTGCGGATAGGGAACTCCAAAGAAGTTTCAAACTAAACATCTTTGATCTAATGCTAATTCAAGGAAGGAGACAACTTTAGGACATAGGCTTTGGTATGGATGGGTGGTAGGTAGTTGTCAAATTTAGATGGGTCCAAAGAAGGAGAATTTTCCCTATCCCCATATGTGTGGAATACCAAGATGAGATAGTAGACCATAAAAATAAGAAATGGCATAGGAGGGACTTTGTTAGGGTTTGGTCAGCTAAACTTGGATGGATCTAGTTTACAACAAGCAGGGCCAGCATGATTAGGCAAGGGGATGGGAGATGCATGATATGTCATAAGATGCAAGAGGATATTCCACATTTGTTTATGAATTGTGTGCATTCTATCAACATTTGGAATGTGTGATTAAGAATAATATTTTCCCTATTCTTCTTAATCAAGCATTCGGAATGTAATTAGGGATTATATTATCGCTCTTCCTCAGGGCATGGTTAAGAAAGGTACTGCTATGGTTACCTCTTCAACTGCACCTATTTCTATCACTCCAGAGGTCAAGTACAAATGCCCTATTGTTCACACAAAATCTTACTAATCTGGTGGTTCAATAGAGCATGTTACTATGGCCCCGGTCAGGGAAACACTCCTCAGATACAATATGTTTCAAAAGAGGTCCTCTTCTTATGAGGTGCTAGTTACTATTAAGCTAGAGGAAGTTTAGATATGTTTATAGATGGTAGACAATTTAAGGCTTTTTCTTACTTACCCCCCATTTTTTGTTGTTTACATAGGTTTGAGATATAACGGATATAATCAAAGTCCTTTTTGATAGTATAATATAAACTACTTTCTTTTTTCTAAAATAAAAAAGAAGTCTTTCTATTACTTAGCCAAATTGGCTTGAATAAAAACAACTCTTGGGTTGCACTCCACATTTTACACTACCCTTGTTAGGAGAGTAGGTGTTGTAACTTGTACCTACCTGCTTGCCAAAATTTGCCTGGGTGAATCCTTTGTGCATAGCCTTTGACAACATCTTTGGTCCAATGGTTTGACTCATCTAATTAGTTAATGCAATGGCACATTTTTCGTTAATGTAATTATGTTTTTCTTGGTGTCTATTCCTACCACAAACGTCTAACTTGGTTCATCATGTAGCATTTCCCCCTTTGTTACCTAGCAATTGTAGGACTAAGCTTCTTCCACTACTGCCTGGTTTGCATGGCCTTGGTGACCTTGACAAGTGATCCATCCTCATCGCCTATGGATTGAGACTCTTTGAACATGTGTTGATGCCCAGTCCTTTGGCTTGCTACTCCAAGTATTCTTCACTCAAGAGCTCCATTGGCCTATCAAACCTTGACGGAAAACTGTTGTTAGTAGTGTGTGACATCAAATTTGGTTGCAATTCATGATGAGTTGCATAGGTGGTGTCATCATCAGTGCACACTTTGTAGGGGTACCATTCATGCTTGTCTAACAATGTATTGATTTGGGCTTTAGGTGGTGATCTCTGCATCGTGCGTCCTCTGGTTGCTTCAATTGCCTACTCCACTTGGGTTCGATGCTGCCTTTCCCCTTGTCCTCTTTTGTCATCTTGGAGGGCGTCACTATTAGTTGATTCATGTATTGCTACCATTGCCCTTTCTACTACTATTGCTTTTTCTCCTATTGCTCTTTTGTAGGTCATGCTTTGACTTGTTGTTACTGCTGCTCGTGGTCGGATTTGCCACCTTCTCCTCTTCTCTTTTTGATGACTCATCGAACAAGTCATTGACTATGTTGGTGACTGTGGGTGGTGGATGGTGGGCCTTACAATTTCTCCTAGCTTTATGCTAATAGGCATACGTGTGTGAAGAGAGTGGGAGAGAGGTAAGGAGTCTCACTTGCAGCTTTCTCACATACACATTGGGGCAATACACACAAAGGTGGATGCTGAAAACAGTTTTCCTCCTCTTAGTGAAAGCCAAAAGAACTCTCTCTTAGTACAAAAGGAATAGATGAACCCTATATGTGGGTCTCAAACCAAACTCAGCTAACCTAGTGGCATACTAACTGAGCCACTAACTAGAGTACATAAAGATAGATGTCATCTAGCTATTATTCATGGGTGGTGTACCAACCGCATCTGCAGCTAACAAGTCATTGACATAAATGCACAACGGTCACCCTGGCATATCACGAGTGGAGCTCGATATCTCAACGCTCCCCCTCGAGCTCAGTCCCAATTTTTGCACACCAAGTAGGTCTCTGAACTTGCGTATCTTCTCTACACCCAATGCCTTCGTGAATATGTCAGCTACCTGATGCTCTATGCTGACATAAACTAGATCAATAAAACCTACTAGAACCTTCTCCTGCACACAGTGATAATGCACCTAAATGTGCTTTGTTCTAGCATGATAGACTGGGTTATTTGCCAAGTGTATACTGCTCATATTATCACAATAAATGACAACTGGCCCATCTGTAGACTGATGCATATCATAAAGTTGCTTACGCAACCAAGCTACCTCACATGCAACCATTGCTGCACCCCTGTACTCAGCCTTTGTGCTCGACAAGGCAATTGTAGGCTGTTTCTTGCTGCTTCAAGTGACTGCAGCACTCCCACATATCCACTAGTAGATCGTCTATTAGAAATACTACCAGCCCAATAAGCATCAGTGTATCCATGCAACTGTATCTGAACCCCAGTCTCATAAAATAGTCCCATATTATAATGTGGACTTCACATACCTCAATATGCATCTAGCTACATCCAAATGTAGTTTCCTTGGAGCCTGCATAAACTGACTTACCAACCCAACAACATAGCTCAAGTCTGGCCTGGTAATAGTCATATAAATCAAACTTCCTACGATGCGTCTATACATAGTAGGGTCTTCTAGAAGCTCACTGCATCTGTGCTTAGCTTCACATTCTGCTCCAAAGGAACTGAAATAGGCTTACAGCTTGTCATCCCATATTTGGACAGCATGTCCAATCCATACTACCTCTACAAGAGCCATATCCCACTTGTGGATCTAATCACCTCAATGCCCAAGAAATAACACAGCTCTCCCAAATCCTTCATCTCAAACTTCTGCTTCAATAGCATTTTCACATGAAGGATATCTTCATCACTATCACCTGTGATGATCAAATCATCAACATAAATGACAAGCAGCATAATACCTTTCTCTGTTTTTCTCACATAAAGTGAGAAATCTGTCGTGGAAATTTAAAAGCCAATAGTGACAAGATACTATCCTATCTTGTCAGACTAGGGCTGATCTACTTTCTCTTTTCCCTTTCGTGATACTTGCATACCACTATCTGCATTGCTTTGAGGAGATTCTCCTGATCTCAATCTGCCTGTCCATGGCGAAGTATATGAACCACTCCTAGAGGACACTATAGGTCCACTAATATTTTGTGATTGCTGCTGTGAATTTTGTGCAGCATTACCATTTTGTGCATCTACATCATCAATCACATTTACTGGTTTATACCAGCTGTTCATCTCATAAAAAACAACATCTTTGCTCACTATAAACTTATGAGCAGAAGGGTTATAGCATTTATACCCTTTCTATTGTAGAGAATAACCAATAAAGATGCACT
Source organism: Dipteris shenzhenensis (assembly GCF_047967505.1). Lineage (NCBI taxonomy): Eukaryota > Viridiplantae > Streptophyta > Polypodiopsida > Gleicheniales > Dipteridaceae > Dipteris > Dipteris shenzhenensis. Next base: position 14,993,540 of record NC_141605.1, read on the forward strand.
TTTTAGCTTTTGGATCCAACTTGGATCTCAACTCATCTGGCACATGAACATAGGCAATGCAACCAAAAACTTTCAAATGAGAAATATCTGGTTTCCTACCAGTATACCTCTCCTTTGGCATCATGCCATGTATTGCTGTAGTGGGAGTCCTGTTCATTATGTAGACTACTGTACCAACTGCTTCAGCCCAATAATAATCTGGTAGATCTTTTTCATTGAGCATGGCACGAGATACCTCTCTAATATGCCTATTTTTCCTTTTTGCAAGTCCATTTTGCTATGGGGTATGACTGCATGAATATTGCTGCTTTATGCCATGCTCCTGTAGGAACCTTGCAAACTCATTTAAGAGGTACTCTCTCCCTCCATCTGACCTTAGGCATTTTATTTGCAGGCCTGTTTCTTTCTCAACCATAGCTTTAAAAGCTTTGAAATGCCCAAACAGTTCACTTTTCTTTTTCATAAAATACACCCAAAATTTTTTGTTGTAGTCACTAATAAAAGTGACAAAATAATGACAGCCTCCAATAGATGTAGCTTTAGTAGTCCACACATCAGAGTGGATTAATTCTAATGGCCTCTTACTCTCTTGAACATGTCTAGGAACATGTCTAGGAAATGGTTTCCTTGCCTGTTTTCCAAATTGACAGGCTTCACATACCTTATGCATTTCTGCAACCTTGAACTTAGGCAATCCTGCAATAATATTTTGGGCTTGCATTAATTTAAGTCACTGTATATTAACATGACCAATGCGTTTATGCTAGATATCAATATCTGCAACTACACCGGTCCCATGTGCAAACATTGCTGCACTCAATTCAGGCATGTCCGCATCTAACATAAACATTCTGACCTTCTTCTTCCCTTTTGCTATCAAGTGACCTTTATTTTTCATATCCTCAACAAAGCATCCATGAGGATTAAATCTGACTTGCAAGCCTTGCTCAACTATTTGACCAATAGAAACTAGGTTCTTGGTGATATTCGGGACATGAAATACATCATATAGGTATTTCTTTTTCCCATCCTGCATAGACAAAGGAACTTTACCAATCTGCACAATAGGATGTGCAGTATCATCACCAGTCTCCACAAATCCTAGTCTTTCCATTTTCCTTGCATCCTGCATCCATTCTGCATGACCTATCATGTGGTTTGACGACCTGAGTCAAGATACCACACATCATTGCTTTCTTCTGCACTTGTCATAGAATTGGTCATGTGTTGCACCATAAACAAATGCTCATTTCTGTCATCACCCTGTCTACTAGAGGATGCATAATTGCCTTGTTGCAATTTTCCATTTATGATGTCATTCTGCTTTTTGTAGCAGTCTTTAGCCATATGACCCATTTTACCACAGTAGTAGCATTCAACATTGCTGTTTGCATTTTGGCCTCTCTGCCATCCACTGCGACCTCTTTGGCTCCCCTGCCTCTAAAGTTACCACGTCCTCCTCCATAGGACTGGTTTTCTTGAATTTGTTGCATATTCTGATTTCTGCCACGGCCTCCAAATCGGCCTGCTCTACCTCTACCTCTGCCTCTACCTCTTCCAGCATTTGAGTAGAAGACAGCTTCTTTTAAAGTTCCTCCTGAAGAAGATGCACCACCATTTCTCTGCTCTTTAGAAATTAGAAGAGCAATCAACTCCCCAAAATCAAAAAATTCTCATGGATGGCAATGGATGTCCAGAACTGTGCATAACCCTTTCCTAGATCATTCAAGGTCACAGAAACTAAATCATCATCTTCCACTGGCGACCCAATGGAAGCAAGTTTATCTGCAATCTTCTTTACCTTCATGTGGTAGTCATTGATGCTCATATTTTCTCTCTGCACATTATGCAACTCCTGCTTGAGCTGCATTTTTCTAGCTTGCGTATTTGTGCTATACATTTTTATCAAAGTATCCCACGCCTCCTTCGGCGTGCTTGCATCCTGAATATGCACAATTATAGAACTTGAAATACTGATAGACAACCAGTACATAACTTTTCTAGCTCTCTCATGCCATCCTTTAAATGCTTGCAACTCTTGTTGATTGGGAACATTAGGCATAACTGGTTCTTGTTCAGCTCCAATAATGAACTCCCAATAGCCTTTTCCCTTAAGGAAATTCATCATTCTAAACTTCCATGATGGGAAGTTGTTCTTGTCAAGCTTTTTAGTGACTACCTATAAAAGAGCATTAGATGCCATTACAGAACACTGAAAAAATATTCTGTCACTGCAAAAAACATAGCTTCTGCCTCACAAAGGCAAATCTCCAAAACTGATGAAAGTGGTACACAGTCACTTCCTAGTGATGATTTTGCATCAATAGGCAATAATAATGATTCTGTCATTCCCAATATCTCTACACACAGGCATATGATGAGATTTCTATGGCAACCTTTCACGGATCTGCAGGACAGTGGTCGCACAACAAAAATAGAGCACTTTCCTGAGTGCCTACGGAAAACTTTCGCCACTAAAACGGGCCCCAAAATGGCCTTGAATCAAAAAAAAATGTCACCAAGAGCTTTGCCCTTTCTCACAGCATATACTACCCTCTCGCCACACCACGAAGGGCATCCCAATCTGAGACAGTGCACTCTTGCACTTTTCGGCTATGCTACCTGCAGAGATTTGCTCCCAAACTCGAAAAAGGAAAGCAACACTGATCCTCTTACCAAGACACCACAAACTTGGTTTGCTTTCTTGAGCTCCTTACCACCAACCAAGCTCTGATACCATGTGAAGAGAGGTAAGGAGTCTCACTTGCAACTTTCTCACATACATAATGGGGGAATACACACAAGAGGCTGAAAACAGTTTTTCTCTTCTTAGTTGTGAAAGCCAAAAGAACTTTCTCTTAGTACAAAAGGAATAGATGAACCCTATATGTGGGTCTCAAACCAAACTCAGCTAACCTAGGTGGCATACTAACTGAGCCACTAACTAGAGTACATAAAGATAGCAGTCATCCAGCTATTATTCATGGGCAATGTACCAATCGCATCTGTAACTAACAAGTCGGTGACATAAATGCACAACGGTCACCCTAGCATATCACGAGTGGAGCTCGATATCTCAACAACGTGGGCACTGCCTCGCCTAGCCTTCTTCTTTCTTGGATGGGTAGTTATTGATTCTTGGTCATTTATATATGTGTGACTAACTTTGCTCAATTGATCAATGCTCTCGCTTTGGCCTTCAATGCTTTTCTACAAGAATTCATGGGACGCAAGTGTCCAACGTCTTCAATTGCACCCTCTCTGATAGGAAGCAAAAGAATGTGTTGAATTTGGGGTCTTGGGCCTTGCTTGTGGCATAGCCTTGGTCTAGTAGACATACTTTGGATTGAATAGCTTGTTGTAATTAGTCATCACTACACGGTTGGGTGGATCATCTTCAACCTTCAGCATATTCAACACCTTGGGCACGTTGCGCTCACTAATAGTGACCATGAAACCCTTTGTGTGGAATGCCTTTATTGTGACTAATGGCCAGATGGCAAGGTTCCAGTCGAGCACTACTCCCCAATGTAGCTCATAGAAGTCATGTAGCCTTGCGAGGCGTAGTCAATTTAGAGAGGTGATGGGCCATCAAAAAAGTATAGGTGGGTGAAGCTTTTGAGCTCTACGGCTTCTCTGGCTGTGACTTCTTTGACATGGCCCTTTAGCCTTTGGTTTGGTTGCTTCTTTTACTAATCGCTAGTCATGGTGTTTGTAAGATCATAGTGGAGATTGAATAGGGAGGCTTAGAGACCATGGAGCTAGAGTGACCGTCCTCTTGTCAAAACACTTTTTGATTCGGTAGGGCCCTACCCATGATCGTTGTTGTGGGTTTAGCTTCATCACTCCTAAAGAAGCATTAGTAGTATGAACATGTCATCTTTGAGAGCTCATTCTAATGTGGTGGTCATGCCACACTTTCCTCCTCTACTGAATTATGCCTTGTGTCTAGGCTATGGATTCATCAATTTTAGACAATTTGTCTAGCCTCTATGCTATTCTAGACAACTTATCCAACCTCTACGCTATGGAACTTTTTGCCCATTAATGTGTTGTATAGACATTCTTAGACTTGGCACAAGAAATTACACTTTTAGTATTGCTTCAAGTCCAAATCCCAGCTAAAATGGTGTGTGTTGTTGTGATGTTGAATGTCGTTCTCGGTAGTCACAAAGTGCTATTTGCATCTTGTCATCCTAATTGTTTTAGTGCTCATCGTCGTCTTGTGGAGGACATTTTTAGGCCTTGTTCATTGCTCTGACCTACCCATTTGCATGTAGATAGTAACATCATCAATTTCTTTTACCAAATGAGGAATTCTTTTATCATCACATCAGTGATTGAATTCATGAAGTGAAACCTTTGGTCGGATGGGGCACTTGAATTGGTAGATGACATTGTCATACAAGAACCATGATTGTTGTCCTTGAAGGATGTTTTTAAAGCCCATTTGGTGACGTAAATACTTGCCATAATGATGTCTTTGTTTCTTGTTGGATGTGGCATACATGGGATGGATCGATGAAGTGTAATCCCCACTACTAGAATGGCTTCCATGGGTAGGTTAGTTGCAAATTGCATCTGATCTTGGAAGGTTGGCTGCTTGATTTATTGACATGCATTGCAGTCCTTGTAGTACTTCACCAAATCGGGTAGAATGTGCTCCACCATAATCCTACACTTATGATCTTTCGAACAATGACTTTGATGGAGAATGTCCACCAGTAGCAACCCCTTGATGGGCTTCATCCATGTAGATAGCTGTTTTGTGTGGAAAGACACATCACCAAAGGACCATGTGACTACCTTTTCTATACAAATAGCTATGCATGAGTAAGTACTTCCATGTGATCCTTTGCCATTTGTCCTTACGTCTTTGAGAAATGTTCCTGTCAAGAGATACTGGATGATCTTTTCATGCTTGGATTCATATATCAACATCAAAAATAGGTTGGCATTTGGAAGATTTATGTCAATCGCTTCGCTCAATTTTATATCTTCAATGCAACACAAGTAATTGGATCCAAAGTGTGATGGACTGGGCTTGTGTATGATCTTGAATTAAAAATCTTGGAGCAGTAGCATCCATTAAATCAAACAAGGCTTCATGATGATCTTATTCATTAAGTACAATAGTGCTTGATGATCCACATAAAATATGAATGGGTTGCTTAACAGGTATTACCAAAATTCCTATACATTACACACCATCCCTAGGGCTTTTTGCTCAATCATTGAATAGTTCATCTCTACCGATGAGAACATTCGACTCACATAGTAGATTGGGAAATCCAAGTTGGCTTTGGGCTAATCCAAGATGAACCCAATTGCCATCCTTGGGGCATCAACATGCGCATGGAATGTCACATTCTAGTTCAGCTTTTGGAGGATCGAAGGGATTTGAACAACTCTTGTGAACTACTTGAATGCACCATTGGTAGAAGCAAAGGAATCCGATAAAAAAATGCACTTGCTTGACATAGCTTGACCCTTTCATCTTCTTTATGGCATCTATCTTGGATTCTTTAGTCAACCTTCACCAGAGATTGTGTGCCCTAGCAATATGCCCAAGAAGACACATAACACACACTTGTATGGGTTGAGGGAAATTTGGGTCTCCTTGCAACAAAAATAACATAGGAAATTTTCAGAGTAAGAGGAAATTCTCATGGACAAAGTCAAAGTCTTAGAATCAACAAAACTATTCCTATAGCAATTGAAAGAATGGAAGAATCAAATCAATAATCAAGTACTTCACATAAGTATAGTTATCATGCCAACAATATAGAAGAGGAAAATCAAGACCCATGGTATATTAAGTGCTATACATAGACCAAAATCATTAATGCAGCATTGTGCTACTTGACTTTTATTGATGTCTATTCTAGATAGTGATGGTCTATGTTGTAGAAGAAAAGTTACAAGTGATGTATCTACTTAATATAAGAAAAGTTACAAGTTTTTGATGGATTCAAAGATTTTAAAATCAAACAAGAAAAAAAATTCAAAGTATTTTGATAGATAGAGAAGGTGACTCTATGTCTACATCATTCATATGGAATACTAAGACAATTCACATGTGCAAAAATGCAATTGTGGAAAGAAAGAACTAAAAATTAGCTAAAAATTTTAGCACCATGTTAAATTGAAAAGATTCCCAAATCAGTATTGGGAAAAAGAAATAAACATGTCCTAGCCCTTGTTGAATAGGCTACCAATTGAACCAGACCAAAATATCACAATGTATGAATCCTTTACAAGATACAACCCAAACACTGATCATCTCAAAAGTTTTGGTTGCATAAGATGTGCACATATACATGATCATTATAGGAGGAAAATTGATGTCAAATCATGAAAGTGCATTATGGTCAAACACAATAAGCATGGTAGATCATACAAATTATATGATCCTATCAACCATGGGAAAACTATAATCTCAAAAGATGTAGAAATTTAGAATAAAAAACATCAAATATACAAGAGATAATTCTATCAATAAGTACAAAATACATAGAGTTAAATATCAAAAAGCAAGATGAGCAAGAAGTACCACATGAAGAACTACAAGAATCTAGAAGGTTAAAAGGCAATCGCAAAGTTTGACATATATTCAAGAAGGTAAATATTTTCAAGTGGAAAGCACAAATTTTGTATTGATGAGAATAGAAGATATATTTTTAGGATGCAACACAAAAACTGGAATGGTATACAACTATTACAAAAACAATATATTGAACTTATGTGGCTTATTATTGAGAAATAAATCCACTTCAACCAAAGCAATTTATAGGGTAAAGTATAATTGAGATGGATCAATTGAATGATGCAAAGCTAGACTAGTTACAAAAGGGTTTGCACTTTAATATGGAGAAGATCATGAAGAACCATATATTCTAATACCAAAGATTCTATGAGATTCTAGATATAGTTGGTGGAATTTATACCAACTCGGTGTCAAAAATGCATTCCTATCCATCCATCAACCATAATGGTATGCAAAAAACAAAAAATACAAAGAAGTTTGCCAACTAATGAAGAATTTATATGGCTTGAAACAAGCACCTACAAATTGGTATAGTAGAATCTGATTAAGCAACCATAAATTAGAGAGCTATTAAACATGCACCTATAAATTATAGTAGAATTTGATTAAGATACCACAAATTGGTATAGTAGAATCTTATTAAGCTACCACAAATTAGAGAACTATTAAACATGTTTAGGAAATACACAAAATGACACATTGTTAAGGAAAAACTTTAAATATAAAAACATTTTCAATTGTGTAAGACTTGGAGAGATGCTAGTGATCTTGTAGATGCAATTGCTATTGAATATCTATCTCAACATCAAGTGACACATTGTCAATAATCATTAACACATAAGAGTGCCAAAAAGGAAAAAGATTGGAAACCCTAACCTTAACACTAAAGGATTTGGATATATTCATTCTTCATAACTAATCATCTATATAGTTAGTCATTTGAGGGCTGCTCTCTAGTTGTACCCTCTCTCCAAATCTCCACTCTTCTTCTCTCCCTCTTCACATATTCAAGCTTCTTTGTAACTTCTACTTAGGCATTGTCATTCTAGATATGTAATCGTCTTCAATTTGGTATTGAGAGCTTTGCAATTAGAGCTATGTAGCTTGAATTATGATGTTTTGAGTGTTCATATATTCTTGGAGAGATTGTAAGTGCACCTTTTGAGTATGAGTAAGAATTCTTTGGGTGAGATAAATGTTCTTTGTGAGAATGAGGTTTCTTTATGTGAGGTTTTGAGTGATCATGTTCTTCTCCATTCCTATTTTTCTTGTTTTGAGTCCATGTTTTGTTCACTCTTTGGTTATTTTTTATTTGTACACTTCAACTTGTAACAACTATTCACCTCTCAACAACTATTTGACTCTTAGCCTAAATTGTATCTACACTAACAACACAAGAAATAGCACTAAGACTCAAGTATTGCAATGAAACTCGACTATTGGAATGACACATAGTTGACATGAAGCAAAGTCAAAGAAAGTATACACAACTAGCACAATCAACAACAAGACAAAGCAACGAGACATAAAAATCCTATTAACACTAGCAACAAAGCACTGCTATCTACAATAAACAATTCAACAAAAAGATTACATAAACATAAGGACCAATGTCATCTACATGCACCAAGTCAATAGGCAAGACAAAGCAACAAGACACAAATAGCCATCTTAAATGGTAACAAAGTATACTAGCTACAAGAGATGCTTCCACAAATGAATTACATCGATCCAAGGACCAAGCACATCTTTAAGCACAACTCCAGCAATGGTAGACAAAAGAAGCTAGCAAAGACAAAAGCAGTAGCAATGCCTACAAGAGAACATCGATGTGGAACACCCAACCTAGTACAATAGTATGGTGATTCAAGAAAACATGTAGTAGTAGAGCTAGCCACAAACTCGCACAACACAAACAAGGAAATTAGCGTAGCAATAATATCTTACAATCAATGATGGACAACAACTGACGAGCAACTCTTACCACAAAGACATGTAGCTACAACAGACGATTCAACAAATGAAATACATAGGTGCAAGGACCAAGTACAACTCAAGCAATGGTAAACAAAACAAGATAGCAATGACAAGAGACAATGGTGCATTTAAGATAACATCAATGAGTGACACTAGACCACCAACTATCGCAATAGGACCATAATGGAAGATGGCATGTGGTAGCAATCAAGTGTAGACAAGCATGACATACACAAGGGAAGTAGTATAGGCAACATCTCACAAGCAATGATGGACAACAAATTACAAATGAATCCCAACACAAATATATGCAATAATAAAGCGATACGAGAAAACTTAAAAAAACATAGTAGCCAACAACACCACTCAACACATGCAGCACTTGCAAAACAAATTTGAATGTGACTTAGAGAAGGCGATGATGGATGTAATGATGCATGATGATGAAGCAATATAGCATCTACAAGCCATAAATCCACAAGCTTCAACCACACAATTTCATAGAGGAGATAAGGTTCATGTGGTAGAAGCCACATGGTATAGCCACACATGGTGGCTTTATCAACTTACATAAGGTCACCCCACCATAGTTTGACACATGATAAGCTAAGGTGACATGTGGAAGACTACCACATCACCTACCACTTCAATAGAAAATTGACAGACGAGCACATGATTAGATTGCCATCGTAGCACAGTTAATACTAGCCATGTCATCATAGACCATGTCACCAAGCCACATTAGTAGGCCACATGGTAGTGCCAAATAATCAATATGACACCTAGGCTCACAATGCCTAATAGGCACACTTTGTATGTGTAGCACGTAACATTGTCACACATCAGCACTATGCTTCACAAGAACACCCCCTCCATAGTACACACATGCGTGTACACATAAATTCCACCATCATTTTTTATGCATATTCACTTTGCATGAATTTTTTGATTTACTGATGCTCTAGGTTAGTTTAGAGGACCAAATCCACAAAATCCCAAATCTCATAGCTAATTGGGACACCTAGTTTCCATGGGTTTAGTTATGAGGAATGCCAGGTGCCTCAATTAAGTTTGCTTTTGAGAGCTTGCAAAACAACTATTTTTAGTGCCTCATATCTTGGTCAATATCTATCCAATTGAAATGAAATTTGAACTTAGGTTTCACACATAGCAAGTACTACTTTTGGGCTTTTCTTAAAACACTTTAAACATTATTATTATGGCATATTTTGACATCTAGATGTTATTCCATATCTTGATCAATTTGGATTAGAGTTAAGCTCTATCTTTAGAAGCCACTTTAACAAGTCAAACACGTTTGCAGAACAGTTGCATGCAAGATACAACAGGTTGGTGGGTGAGGATTTGTCTTTGTTTATGTTTTGTTCCAAGTACTATCGATGTAATTGTTTCCTTTGTTCAAAACACTTATGCTCCCTCATACATGAACAATTTAGTTGTGTGTTAAAGAGAAGACTTGTTTCATGTGGAGCCCACATAAACCCCAAAATTGTAGCAGGAAGTAATGTTGGCAACAAAATAAGTTGTGTGGAGGTAAACACTTTTTAAAGTTTCTTTTAGGCATTGTTGAAAATAATGATAAAATTAAACTTGAGTGCAAGTTATTGTTCCATCTTCTTGCAAGTGCTAAGATCCAATGCATGGATAATATGTGGAACCAAACACAAATAATCCAGAAATTGAGCATGCATTTAGTTATAGCACGAGTATGGAGAAGAGGTGGTTGATGTCGGAGTGGGAATAAAAATATTATCCCTAGTGACTAGATTTTCCTCAAGAAAAAATTTTGGCAAGTGAAAGGTCGCAATATGAGAGTTATGAGAAAGGTTTAATTTAGTATGACATGAAGGATGGCAGTGACTACCTTAGTAAGAAAAAGAACTTAGTGGGCATTTCTAGCCTAAAAGAAGAGGGGAAGATCTGGATGACACGAAGGTTAAGGAAATTGGTTAAAGTAAAATAGTTGGGTCTACTATCATTTCTGTTGATGTGGTGGCAATGTTCGATGCATTTCAAAGAAAAGAGAATTCAAATGAGATGGAGGCTATTAAGGATTTATTGCTGTATATGCAAGCCGTGAAGGAAGCATGAGGAAGGAGGTTTCAACATTGCATATGACATATGTCATACTTTTGGATATGCCCACTAGCATTTGATGGCATGCTTGGTTGGAATGCATGGTCTATTGAAAGGCTAGTAGTCTTTGGTCTCAGTGTTGAGATGTTGGATGATTTAGTGTAGTTTCAATTGATTTCTTCTACTACCCATAGATGGGAAATAGAGTTGAAAATTGGGAGGCACGGTCTCCATGTAGATGAACCTATTCATTTGCATAGGGTGAATCGTTTTTGGAAAGAGAGTTGATGGAAGTAAGGTAATGAAACCTAGTAATTTTGAGTTGGAAAACTTTGTAGAGAGTGTATTATTTGTTCAAAAGACTTTCTAGCACAGGTGTTGGAAAACGGTCAAGCTTTTTACTACATGTCATGCCTATAGCTTTGGTTTTGCATGCTACTCTAGGAGATGGCTCTTGATTTGTACATTTTATGTTGCAAATTAAGTGCACCAAAACTATTTGAAGAAAGAGAGGAGAAGTAGAAGAAAATTTGTTCAACCTGAGAAGTAATATGTGGACACACTTTCTTCCAAAATCAGAATGGAGCATGGATGATGATAGCAACAACCCATTAAGAGGAATTTTGGAGAAGAGGGAGTTGTTCTTGCAATTCCTCTTATGCACATTTTGCAAGGAGGGTGGTGGTTTTAAATATGCTTGTTGGAGCAGGTGGGTTCATCAAGGTGAGGGCAAAGGCTGGTGTGCACGTTATGGTGTGGATTCTAATCAGTAGATTGTGAATAGATCTTGAGACATTGAGGTGAGTTAACATAGTTGCATGTAATGGTAGTAGAAGAAGGTCATGGTAAGATCAAGGGGTTCTCGAGTTGAGTTGTTGATGTTGAAATTTTGATAAGAGATACTGATTTTCTTCATAGGAATTATTTTGTAGTCTTGAAAAGGAGAACTAACACAAAATGACACTTAAAGTAGTGCATTGTCTTGCTATGCAGAAAACATGGCTAGGCACAATGTGGAATAGTGGGAAATATGTGAGAAAGGCATCATTAAAGAAGTCTAGAGAAGAAATCATTGGATTTACGTAAATGATATTGCTATGGAGGAGTAGCCCCTTCTCTATCTATTAATGAGCACCTCAACCAACTTCCATGTCTTGCCTTTGGATTTCTAAAACTTTTATGTCTCCGCTTTCGAGACACTTTGTTTTAGATCATATTTTGGTGTACTTCACCTTCATTTTGAGCAGAACTTTATATTTTACGATAGCATGTTGCTAGAGATTTTCTTTATTAGGCCAATGGGTAGTTTTTTGACTTCTATCCCATTAATTTGAATTGATATTTTATACAGTTTTGCAGTAGCACAATTATTTGCATCATCTAGAATCTTTTGGCACTGTATCTCAAAATGAATTTTCATGATTACCAAATCATAGTCACTAGTTATGTTTTGAGATTGCAAGTTACACTTAGCTAGCCACTAGCTATATGTTTTGCAATTGTGTTTTCCTAAAAAAGCACACAAAACTCGCAAAAAATAAACTCGCATATGTCAAAACCCAAAAAAATACATAGATTGTAGCAATGCTCCAACCCATCCAATCTTTATATGTGGCATGTTTATGTTGTGGCGATGCCCCACCAACACCTCCAATCTTTATATGTGGCATGTTTATTATCTATACAATATGCAAGGACCTCTACAAGGATTCTTTTGAAGCCTTTTTTCAAGATTCCCATAATATTACTATGTATTTGAAAGTATATATATTTTTCCCTTAAGCTAGGAGAGTATATATATTACATTCACTCTCCTAGCCCAAAAAGGAGTCATTGTTGTTTTTCTTATCATTTGCTTGCCATTGTTGTTGAGTGAACTCTTTGTTTCACTTCCACAAGCTCTTGAGCATGCTTCTCCTCTTAGCTTTGCATTGCATAGCCTCCAACATTCCTTTAGTGTAGTTTGTGCTGAGAGGTCCCCCAGTATAGACATCGATTTGTGCCTCTTTCGCCTTTATATAGGCTCCTCAATTGTAGATTCTACCGAGGCTTGCTCATAACCAACACGAGCTTGCTTTCTTGAGCTTCTCAGGCCTTGTTTCTAGTGCCTCAACCTTTGCCTACATGATCTCTCTCTTTCTATGTGTCATGACTCATGGGTTTTCATTCATACATAGAGGCCTATGAAAACAATCCAAGAAACATGCAGCTTAACAAATTCCATGGACACATTGTCATTAAGGCTTTCCTATTTTTGTGTATTTTGCATCTATAAGACTTTAATTCTTACTCTTCAGAACTTTTATTTGGTAGCATGTGAAGTCTAAAACATATCACAAGGGGTGTATAATATCACCACAATATCGAATTTTGTCCTTTTTGCAATAACTTTTCTTTTGCATTGCACTTACAATAGGAAGGTGTATAGGTTTTGCATAAAAGGACTATTATAAGTTTTAATCTTGATCTATTCATGTCATATATATGCATGTTTTATGAAAAAGAGTATGTTTAACCTGTCCATTAAGTATAACAACTCGTAAGTGTACATTTCAATGGCTTTCCTATGTTTATTTTTATGTTTTGAATTTCTCAAAATGTGGTGGGTTATAATGTAATATTATGGTTTGCTATATCCACAAATAAGGGAATTCTTTTAACAAATTGTTATCATTTTGACGTAGTCAAAGGCAACAATGTATTCTCATTAGGAAATTGTTCAAAGGCTAACAGATCTTATGAAGTAGTAAAAGTTGACTTTTGTTAGTATCAATTGCGAGGGTAGCATAGTTCTAGATTGCATATGGATTCTTTTTCGGTGAGAGTCAATAACTTTTTACTACCAACTCTTCCTACTACTTTTGTCTTGACTAATACGCGCTAGAAGCAGGGCATGTGCTGTGATAGTATAATCGATCATGATCACACATCATGCTAAATGTAGCCACCTAACAAAGTAAGCCCCATGGTTTTTCTTTTAATAGGGCAATAATTGAGTAAATCATGGGGCCCTTCCTACTACTTTTGTCTTGACTAATATGCTCTAGAAGTAGGGCGTGTGTTGTGATAGTATAGTCGATCATGATCACACGTTATGCTAAATGTAGCCACCTAACAAAGTAAGCCCCATGATTTTTCTTTTAATAGGGCAATAATTGAGTAAATCAAGGAAAATATGAAACGGACTTTATTCTTCATAGACTCCCTTTTAGCAATTAAGGCTTAGTACATGAGTTACGGTATACTCCTAAAGATTCAATCCGCTGGGTTAATAATAGGTGATTAGCAAATATTTCATGGTCGTTAAATTTGTAGTCTTCGTGAAACTCATTTGGCATGGATGGGCTACAAATACTAAACCTAGCTAGACAAATGGGCCCCACTGATATATTCAAAAGGCCCCTAATTTGACCAATCAATCCATTTTCCCGACTTGTAATTAGAAGAGGGGTGTTTATCTTTTGTTTGGGGATTCAATCATTTGGTAAAAAGGGGTCAATTATTCCGATGGAGCTATCATTGGGGACCTCTCCAAATTCACCCAAAATGCATGGATCCAAATTGTTTATCTCAAATTGCACAAAGCTAATTTAAGCTTTTAAATGTCTACTTTATTGTCATAATAATTTCATGGTTAATTTTGATGCTAGTACAAAATGAGACGTGGAACATGCTAGAATAACACATTTAAAATTATAAATGAAAAGAATGTACTAAGACTTAAATTCATGCAAAAGAAGAAACCAATGTCAGAATCCAAATACAGTAGAGGCAAATAATCAACACATGTTTTACCATAAAGAAGTCTTCAATGCTTCCCTTTTAAAGCATTAGGATAAACCTTCCTTTCCAGTTACTAAACACACTTGCATCATCATGCATAAGGTATGTTCCTATGGCCTTGTACATAAAAACTTAATTTCTTAATCTATACTCATGCACTTTGACTCATAGTCCTGAGCAAAGCCCTCTATTTATTATAAAAGCTCGTATGTCAAAAAAATGCTTTCTTTTTATTACAAAGGCCTCATGTGACATACATGAGCAAAAATTACACATACAAATGGTAAATCAAATTTACAATAAGGCCCAAAAAGGTGTGATCACATAAAAATTGGATTTTGAGAGGTGATTAGTCATGTACATTCAAGGACACCCACTTGGTGTTGCAAACATCTTCGAAATTGGCATTTACCTTGTGTGTTTCATCCACATAGTTGTAAGAGGTATGTGATAAGATGGAAGTAAGAGAATAAGTCTTTTGGGGGAACGAGAAGAAGCTTAAAGGAGGTATAAGGAGAGAGAGAGAGAGAGAGAGAGAGAGAGAGAGAGAGAGATGTGTGCTAAGTACGGAAGGTAGTCTTTTGGGACAAGATGGGAGGAAAATTGAGTGAAACTAAGGGGAGAGTGAGGTGGGTGTGTGAGAGGAGAGAAAGGAGAGAGAGAGAGAGAGTCATACAGAGAGAGAGAGTGTGTGTGTGTGCGTGTGAGAGAGAGAGAGAGAGAGAGAGAGGAGAGAGAGGAGGGGGGCTTTTAGTGAGTAGTCACCCCCACATACACTCACTAACCATAGCGTGGATACCCACTTCTCATGGTCAGACCATCAGATCATACCCTTCCTATCGATATATAATAACTGTGGAACTGCACCATAAGAAGCCGAGGCCTGCCTTGGATATATATATATATATATATGCGTCATTGACATGCTACTGCACACGATCAGAAGGTGAAGAATCTTGCCTTGTATGTGCATTGCTCTCGTACACTACACATTGCTTCTCGGATCTCGCTCATCACTTGGGCTCTACAGTTCTGGGCATGGCCGCATAGCTTCCAGTATACTTGAACGAACTCTCAGGATTTGCCTTTGTCATGTATGGAGACCCCTCAGCATACAACAGTGCTGAGCGATCTTCCTCCTTTTCTATGCTCAGGGTCCCTAAGCGCACTGTTGGTGACACAGATTCCAGCTCTTTCACCACCTCAGCCATTGTGGGTCGAGATACTGGATCATCCTCCACACAGCTCAATGCCAACTCCACAAACCTTTCCAATGACTTGGCTGGATACTCTGCCAGATTTGGATCCACCAACGATTTCACTACAGCTTCCATTCCTCCTTGTGCCATTGCTGTTCTCACTTCTCTCACCACATACTTGCCCCCATGAATCGGTGGCCTTCCTGTCACCAGCTCCAACAACACCACACCAAAACTGTACACATCGCTAAACTCTGTCAATCGATTGGTCATGAAATAGTCTGGGTCCAAGTATCCCTGCATTCAGCAGCCACATGATTTTAGCACCCCTCCCCTCTAAACTCAGAAACAAAAACAGACTCGAGAATCTTTGTGCAGCAGGTGACATTTCCTTCACACAACGAATGATGCTACAATGGGTTCTGCAACCACAGATAAGGAGTTGCTACAACAGAAGGCGGTGCTACATTCTCTTCATTACATGAGGAAGTTGCTCCTACACTGACTCTGGACACACTGCCCTGCCCATCTTACCAGTGTTCCTTTCACTTCTGTCGACATAGGGGTCGTGCCATCCTCGTCAGGCGCAAGCTTGGAGAGACCAAAATCTGCCACCTTAGCGACTAACTTGTCGTCCAGAAGAATGTTGCTCGACTTTATGTCTCTGTGAATGATGGGTGGATTAGCTTCACTATGCAAATAAGCAATTCCCCTTGCAGAACCCAGGGCAAGTGCCATCCTCCTTTCCCAATCCACGTTGAGGCCAGTCCGGCCTGAAAAAAATCAACAATATCATTACTCAGATCTCTGCTCAAAATAAGTGCTTGTGCTTCCATTGAACCTTGTCACAAATCGAATTATACCTGACAAGCATTCTCTTATCGTCCCGTTTGGCATATACTCGTATACGAGCATTTGCTCGCCTTCTTCGAAACAGAAGCCGATCAGACCAACCAGGTTTCTGTGGTGCACCCTTGACAAAAGCTCTATCTCATTTTTGAACTCTGTCGCACCTTGTAAAGAGTTGGCCCCTGCCCTTTTAACTGCCACTCGGTCGCCCGTCAAAAGGAATCCTTTGTACACCTGCGCAGAAAATGGAAAAATGTTGGAAAGCGCTTGCAAACGCTATTGACAGCACTAAATTCCTCTGCTCGTTAGTAACGTACCATCCACAGTGTGGATATCAGAGTTCAGCATAAACAAGTTGAAGATCGATATAAATACAGTCAAACGGGCCAAACATCCAAAACACACGGCTTTTGGGACGGAAAGGTACCTTTCCATATCCTCCTTCACCGATCTCATTGTTTTGGCTAAAATTGTTGGTACATTTTCTTATTTCATCCAGTGAAAACCAGCGAGCACCTTTTAGTTGAGGAATATCTGCGGTCTCTCCTTGACTAGCTGCAATCCAAGAAGCTGCAAATACCCGACAAAAATGAGCCCGTTACCCTCCAATGCATGCGTGGTCATGGAAATCAACAAAATAAAAAATTGCTTCATTGGATGAAATGGTAAGAATACCCACCAAAAGGCTTATTTTGCTTCTCTGCTATCTCGGCTCTCTTTTTCTGTTTGCAAGCATACGTTGCAATGACAATGATCGCAATAACAAACACTGACACACCGACGCCTATACCAACCTTGGCACCTGTGCTGAGTTTGTTCACTACCACCACTGCACCATGAAAATCAAGGAGAGTGTGAACAAAGAATAATTATAGGCGATAAATGAGAAACAGTGGGTTTACAAGAATAATTGATAGAGAGAAAATTCGGAATGGGACGAGATAACACATATGAAATGCCTATAAGACCTTTGCCCAATCGATGAATGGGTGAGGGGTCTTCTCTGAATTACCTGAATTGTAAGGAGTGCCCATAAATGCACAAATCAAGGGTCCGATGACTGGAAATTCGACATCCTGATTTTTGAGTACGTAGGCTATACGGACTGCCTCGTTTGGAATCCATAAATCGGTGGTGTTGCGTGGAAACACCGAAACCATCACTTGAGTACTCGAGATGACGTTTACCACTACCTGGCTGTCGAGGAACGTCCGATTTGTATTAGAATGAAGTGTCAGCCCACTTGCAAACTGCTCCTCCATTAAAGAGATGTTGTAGTCTGTCAAAAGGGGAATTTTCGTTGCAAGAAAGGTAACGTTGCCCACAACAGGGCGGAAGCATTGGCAATTTCCAGGATATTTAGGATTGGTTGCATATTCATCGGGGCAACCATTCGTGCAAGATGAAGCCGGGGCCGCAGCAGGAGGTGTGACAGATTGTGAACTCGTGCAATTAATTGAGTTATTGGTACAGTAGGGATTTCCAGCCAATCTGGAAATGAATCAAGCAAAAGTATGTCAACAGACAACGCACGTACGTAAAATCATATCTATGGACGGCCCGGGTATGCTGAGAACAAGAACACTCACAGTAATTGTTGTGTGTAATTGCCTTTGTCGAGTCCGATTATACTATTGTCCGTCACGTTTACGATAAGAAGTGAGGAGCTTGCGTTGAGGGACAACGTGCCGTTCAATTTGTTCGACCCAAGCGTTCTGTAATTACGTTACAAAAAATACATATATAACTTTCAGCCTCTCCATTCTTTTGGCACGTCGACTGCTAGCCCGATGTATGGAATTCATGAAATACTTACACATTGGAGATGTGCGAGAGCATAAAAATATCCGAGGGTATCTCGCCAGTCAAGTTTACAGATTGGAGCGATCTGTAAAAGAAGGATGTGGGAGGATCAAACGATTAAACATTTGCCCAGCTTATTAATGTGGCTGTCTGTATGAAAAATTGTGAATTTTGGCCTCCTACTGACGAACGGTTGGACAAACAAAGCAATTCATAAACAAGATATCCGACTTACAGCAAGTAGAGATTTGTCAAATTTGCGACCCAACTTGGAAACGGAGAAGCGTCGAATGGATTGTTGCTAAGGTCCCTGCCATGGGTAAAAACGAGGCCATGAATTTCAAGTAGTCGCATTTCTTCGTTTGAATCAACGAAAGCAGAAAATAGAGTCCAAAACGACATGTATAACAACGTGCTACTTGTAAAATTTCTTACAGAATTTGTAGATTGGTATTGCTCGAAAGGTCTGGAAGTTGGCCAGTTAAACTGTTGTGATTTAGCTGCCTGTGGCCCAGAAGAAAGCAAATGGGATATGAGACAACGTCAGCCTCTCATTAAGGGGAAAATTATGACTTTGAATGGGAAAACGTCTGAATTTTAGAAAACAATTTCTGAGACGTTGCAACTAACTAGAACATGATGGAGAGAGAAGTAAGGAGCTTTGTAGCATACAGTGTGGCGAGATTTTGAATGAGACTGATGTTAGCTGAAGGAACTGAGCCAGTGAGCTGATTGGAATCAAGTCGCCTGCCCAAATGAAAGCAAATCGTGAAGAATGGAACATTTGACTAAAACAGAACACAGAAACCATAAGACACACAACAATTGGGTACAACAGAACACAGAAACCATAAGAAATGTAGCTTTCCCCATTATTGAAGTAAGAGCATATGGTGGGCATTTTCACTTACACTATTTGAACATATTTCAGATCACCAATCGAGGAGGATATATTTCCTGAGAAATTGTTATCGTGTAGCAATCTGGTCACGAAAGCTCAAAGTGTCAATGGTTTGGAGCACCTAACTGATAGAATCATGAATTGTACCTTACTTTCCCCATAGCAGCAAACCTTATGCAGAGCAAAAATTGGCAGAACCCACTCACAGATGTTGCAGCTGCATCTGAGAGTTGAAGATGGACGATGGAATGCTCCCTGAGAATGAATTATTTTGTAGATGGCTGTCATGACAGAAGCAGACCAATTCATGCCCAAAATCCATGCAAGGCTGAGTTTATATATTTAAACGAGTACTGGCATTTATACTACCTTTGCCCTAAGATAAATTTGTTAGGTTTTACTCACAAATGAACTGCATTTGTTAAGTTGTTCAGGCCAGTTCCAGTGCTACTTGAAGTTGAATCTGGCACAGTCCCATTGAGATTATTGCTCGATATATCCAGCCACAACATTTGCTTCAAAAAACCGATGCTTGGAGGTAATTGTCCCGAGAAGGAGTTCTGAGTCAAGCCCCTGTATTATTTAGTAAAGCCGAGTATTACAGGTGTAAAATTTTTTGAATTGGCCAATCAACACAAGCGGAAGCAACTATTTGCCAATAATGCAAGTTTTCGATATGTACTTACAGGTATTGTAAGTTAAGTAGATTCCCTATCTCCGATGGAATCGAGCCGGAGAAATTACAAAACTGCACAAAACTGCAAAGTTTTCACATAGTTAGGCGGACAGCCCATTAATTTGCCTCTCTAAAGGACTGCCGAAGAATGGTGGCAAACATTGCAAAAGAAGGGAATTGATGTGAAGAGGATTACAATTTCACCAATTGGGTCAAATTTCCAATTTGAGTAGGAAGAGTGCCTCCTAGCTTTGGATTAGATGACAGGTCCCTACATATATAGAGAAGCAGTCAGAAGGTACCTCACTTGAATAATAATTGTAAAGATTTGAAGCAGGCTTTAAGAAGCGTACAAATCTGTCAAATTGGTCAAGTCTCCAATCTGAGCAGGGAGATTTCCATTCAGATCTTGATTGATTAGAAGCCTGCCAACATTGAAAGAGAACAACGTATAAAATTTTCCCGTCCGATTGAACTGGCATCACATCTGCAGTTCACGGAAAAATCTGTAATGATGAAAAGGGTGAAATTGTACAATTTAGTGACTCGCGTGTTGGTGGCGTCGCATGCGACACCTAGCCATTGGTTTGTGCAAGGATCGGTGTTGGTGTCCCAGGAGGAAGGATTTGAAGACCAAGCTGTGTGGAGAGCGATAAGTGCTGTCACTGCAACATTCAACCCACAAGAGCTAGAGTTGGAAACCGAGCGGAGAAATCATCTGGAGTGTCCAAAACTATGCTAACATCCAAGGATTTCAATCCTTGTTTCTGTGCATATAGAAACACTCTGCTTGATCCTTCTGTGCAAGAAGCGTTCATTTTAGAACCGACTTCGTGCTGCCCATTTCAGCAAAGGGAAAGCGGTGCTTCATTCTTCTGTGGAAGAAGCGTTCACTTATGAGCTGCCCATTTCAGCGCAGCGCGGAAGCTGATGGTTTGCAACATGTGGCAGGAAGCATTTACGCCTCATTCGCGTCCCAACCGGATGCTGTCGCAAACCGTGAGAGAACGGGCAAAATCTGGAGAAGAGAGGATGCGAAAGGGGACTAACCATCGTGAGGATCGGTGGTGGAAGAGGAGGGGGAAGGGAGGGAGGAGAGGAGGGAGAGGAAGAGGCAGAGGAAGAGGGAGGAGAAGCGGGTCATAACGCGAAGGGAGTGTGTCGTGCGTCAACAAAGGAAAGCTTAGAGCTGGATGCAGAGGGGAGGGGAGGATGGAAAGGAGGAGGAGGAGATGGGAAGGGAAGGAAAGCTTAGAGTTGAATGGTGATCGCCATAGCCAGGAGCTCAAAGGTGATCGATCGCCATAGCCATCGCCAACAGAAGAAGATGAACAAGACAACTACAAAGAAGAAGAAGACGACGACGACGTGTTCCGGCCCTCCTTAAGTCTCTTATTCCACCGCTTGAAAAATTATTGGTAGCTCCTTTGTCTGTTTTTCCACTTATTCCGCCGTCTTAGACTACATGACCCCGTCCACGCTCTCCCCCACCGTCCATCTCTCCCCCGATCTACGGTCCTCGTTTCTTTCAGGTTATATTATTTGCACGTGTTTTGTCCTTGCCTCTCACTCTTTTCCACATTCCAAGCTTGGCTCTTCCCACACACGTACTTTTATGGGATCCTACAACTTTTTCAACTTCCCCCTGTCTTATTTAAATAGCCTCAAATAGAGAAACTTTCAAGTTTCAAGAATCTCTCGAGAAACTTTCAAGTTTTTTTTAAGGATCACAAGATTTCTTAGGATTTTAAACTCTCAACATTAAGTAGAAACTTTCAAGTTTTTGAGCATCACAAGGTTTCTTAGGATTTTAAGATTTCAAGGATAAGACAACTCTCAAACATTAAGTCACTCACCACAAGGTTTCTTAGAAGTTAGGATTTTAAAATTGCAAGGATAAGACACCTCTCAAACATAAGTTTTCTCTATTTTTCTTTAAACTCCCAAGAATGATCTTCTCACCTAACAAATTCTTGAGGTAACCTTGAAATTTGAAGCTCCATTGTGTATATTTTAGTGGTCTTTTGTGTGAATAGTGGTGGACACAAGTCCTCCAAACCATATTACGTAAAGCACGAGTGCACAAGTGCGCATGGGCACTACCTCTCCGTATATTGCGAAGCGCTCATGCCTTACGTATATAGAACACCTCCTAGTCCCTTCCTAGTCTTATCTAATGGTTACATTTAGCTTCATGTAAGCAAACCTTATTTACTTGGCCAACACTAGGGCATTTTATGAGACTCTAAAATCTTGCGAAGCCATGTGGCACATTCGAAGCCATTAGATCAATTGAACTATTATTAGCTACTTATAGTTAGCAACTGGCCCATATACTTAGCAACTCGCCAAGCATTCTAGTTTAAAAAGAATAATCACACGTTGAAATTCACAAAAAGGAGAATCCAACACTCCACCATAGCCTTCCCTCTAAGGAGGCGGTGCTAACACATCTAAGACCTAAGCTAAAAGTAACCTAAACTAAGCTAACCATCATTGCTCTACCTTAACCAATAACTTTCCTATGATTAGAGATCACCTTTCAACCCAATCCATCTTTTGGTGTGATGGCTTCACTTGTTTCATTTATCTAGCTTGATTTTTTTTTCCTCAAATGAAAAGCACGAGTTGATGTGTGAGACTTTTTTTCAAAGAAAAGAAGAGGCCTTTCTAAAATTATGTCCCTACTCCATAGTCCATGGACTCTGTTATTGGTTCATGTTCATGTTAGCACACACCCTAGCCACACAAATCTTCACACAATTGCATGGTCACCCGCCTTACCTTTTGCATAAGTCAGGCTAACAGTCTAGCTTGTACCTACAAGCTTAATGGTAACATTGATTTGGTCAGAGGACAAGCTCCCCTTGGTCTCTAAAATGAAAGCATCCCTTCATCACACATATTGCAAGAAAATGGGAGCCTTCTCAAAACAAGATCCCTTCCACCTCAACAAATCAAAACATCCATAATTGCCATGCACTCTTTTGTTACCCACCACCTCAAAACATTTTGTTACCCATCACCTCCGAAACTTTTCTAATTGAACAATCTCCCTACAAACGCTTGTATCATTGAAAGCCATGGAAAGTTCACAAGAAAAGGGCAATTACAAACTACAAATCATTTTTAGCAATCCCTAAAATCCCTCCATCACATGTACCAATGACAAGGCCTCCATCAGACCATTGCTTTCACTACAAAGAATCAAAACCCCTAAACATCCACATGGGACAAAGATGCTATCACATCATACCTATGGTCCACAAACATGTTTACGGATAAAGCTTATGATAGGGCCTAACCTTTCAAGACTTTTTGGAGGAAAAATCAGGAGGCAAGGGAAGCATTAGGTGGAGTTGTCCACATCTATGTACTTGCTTTCAAAGGTATTCCAACACCCCTACATTCATGCCTAGTAGGCACTCAATGGTAGTAATGGAGGGTAGGCATGATGACACACCTGCTTTACACACTTTAAAGAAGCTATCTTACACTCATTCTCCTTGACTTCAAAATGTAAAGATTCTATTGGCATACAAAAACATTAGGAGCACAAATTTAGGAATAGTTCAACATGATATTTTAGACTTCAAAAACTCGATTAGCTCCATGGAAGTAGATGATTCTCATGTACACCTAAAGGGTAATTATGACATTAACTTTAAAACATACCCTCATACAAGCGATAAATGTTGAAAAGGAATTCAAAATATTTGTTAAATTTTGTTTCAAAGCTACTGGATGTCAATAGTCTATAATAATTACACTGTATAAATAGGACAAAATCTACATACTTAAAACTATAATTTATGAATATAAACAAAATAGAACACTAATTTATGGGTCATGATGATTGCTATTGACACTTACTTGTGATGTAAACTTACAATTGTGCGTACCATTGAGTATTGACCCTTTTGAGATTGATGAGCATGGTCTATTGAGTTGTGGCATTAAATTTGCAATTGTGTGCATGTTGAGGGTAGAAACCTCTTTAAGACTATTGAGCGGTGACCTTTTTAAGACTTATCAACAAGATGTACTTCTTATGTTACTACCTTTTCCCTAACAAGGTGGAATTGTACTTCATTGTTCTTTGTCTTGGACCAAGAGAGTGCACCTAAAAATCATAACCATACAATGTGGGTTCAAACATAAGGGGGATTTTCCTCTAGTCAATCGAAAAAATATATACATATCTAGAAGGGCTTTCAATTCACAAAATTGGTGAATCAAATTTTTTGTAAAGCAAAAAGGATGTAGGACATATGTAGATAGGGGCTTCAATAGTAACCCTTGAGTTCACATTGTATGTAGGTTTTCGAGATCCAAGAATGACCACTACTACAATCAACATCCATTTATGATGCATGTTTAGATCCTAACATGCCCTTTTCAAGACACCTCTAGTATCGACAGAACTAAAGTATGATTATCACACTTGTATTCCATGTTGTGCATCACAATCACATTGCAAAAGTGTGACAAATTAAGAATCGCAATGCATATCATAAGCATTACAAAGTAATCACAAGCTTCAAAGATTGTTGTCCATTGTCATATCAGTAAAAGTATACTTGCAAGAGTAAAAAATATTACATCCATGGCATGACATTACTTTGTGAATATCACCACTACTAAAATGTGACTATTGGAATTGAATGGAGTTGTTGCAAACAAGTTGTGTGAGAATGACTAAATTGCATGCAATCACTATGCTATAAATGTTCAAAATTTTATACTTATAAGACACTTGATTAAGAAAGGTGTAAATTTTGCAAAATGCTTGTGTAAATTGCAATAAAAATATATTTTAGAATAACTTTATTGATATTTGAAATTTCAAAGGCAATCAATTGCATCTTTTAACAATTACCATCATTCAATAGCTATTGGGTGATTATCAATATCGAAGTAGAGTTGTTGAGACCAAGCTATGTATTGCAAGTGAACACAATGCTATAAAAATAAAGCATGTTCACAATTTTTTTGTTTAAGGAACAAATGATTCACGTGTAAAGTTTAAACATATTTGTATAAATTGCAATACTAGTTTATTTTAGAATAATTTTTTGCTAATATCCAAGCATAAATTGCATCCTTCACATTATTGCAAAATATTGATACTCACAATGTGTTTTAAGTAGGTTTTGTACATAGGAAAAAAGCCACTTTAGATAGCTAAGGTTTTTGTCTATAGTAAAAGGACCCTTCAAGGAATACATTTACCATGTTGGGGGTTTCATACCAAGGATAATGCTCATACAATGCCTTAACTTTATAATTTGACACTACACATGTACAAAAAAATACTCTCCCATATTCAAGGTTTATTCTAACAATGCCATAACTTAATAATTCAACATTAAGCTCGTACAAAAGCAGATTCTCCCATGCTCAAGGGTTATCACTAATTACATGAATGAATCACAACACATATTGTGGACAACAAACAAATGCTTGTGTAATTTAATTACTCTACTAGATCATTTAAACTAAACCCTTAACCCCTAATAGCTCTCACCTTATTTGTCTATTAGCTTGCTAATCTATACTTTCCATGTCTCTATTCTAAAAGCACTTCATCTCAATAGATGATTCTATACATATAACTTGACTTCAAGCAAAACATAATTGAAAAGGCCTTTATTTTTTGATGGATAAGTAAAATTGATTTATTGGATGACTAGTGGAGAGAGTTGAATTAGGCTAAGGTCAAAGAGATAGCTTTAAAATTTGATGCAAGGTGGGATTTGAACTCAAGACAACCTTTATCCACTTATAGGATATTTTTACTTAGCTACGTGAGATGTTGTGAGTGTTATTACTTCTTACCCTTGTAAATAAGAGGGAGGGAGGGATTCCATCATGTTCCCATAATTCACTCCCCCCTCCCCCCCTTCCCCTTAATACACGCAAACGCATGCACATGCATGCGCGCACGCGCACACACACACACACACACACACACACACACATACACACATTTTTCCTTTAGGCAATCTATTAAGGACACAATTAATACATTTTAAAACTCTTTTAAATTGAGGCAATCTATTAAGGACACAATTTGAAACCCAATTCCTTATTTGACTTGAAATTATTGAACGTGTAATTCTTTACTTTATATGATAAGTATGACAATAGAAGTCCATGAAGGTGCATTATAAAAATTTGTGTGTATTAAAGGCAAGACAAAAATTATGAAGGTGCATCATAAGAATTGTGTCTATTAAAGACAAGGTCAAAATTGGGATGGGGAGAGGGTGTGAGGAAAAATATGTAATACAATTAGAAGTTTGTTCACAAGACTACATAAAAACCCTATATGCTAGATTCATTCAAGGGCTATTACTAAAGCCCCTAATCTATAAAGCTTTACCCTTCATGAAAAATCCCTTGTCTCTATACAAACTTGCAACTTTTTATCAAACTCCCATTTAAAAATGTTTCCAAATAACTAAAAATTTATAAAAATTTGAAGTTTTTCATGATAAAAGAAACCCTTTTGTTAAAACCACATGTTATATTCACATCTTTTTGAGTGATGAGTTGGTGGAGTCCTTGTCTTGTTCTTCAACCTTCATGGCATGTCGCAAGACATTCAACAAGCTGGGATTTTAAATGCAAATTTTAACAAAGAATTCATATAAGTAAGAGCTAAATTTTGACACATTATAATGTTTTCACATTTTCAAGTGTAAAAATTATATGAAAGTAGGGATCTCGAATTATCTTTTGAATGCATATTGGTTTGGGGAATATTTATATAACGACCTCCCCAGAAAGGATAAATGATGTAAATAACACTTTGAAACTCAACCATCAAAGTGTCTACGTGTGTTCATACATAGAATGCATCATGGTAAAATAAGATATGAAATGAAAACTAATACAAATCGATCATAACTTCTTGAATACTTGAAAGTTAAAAAAACATAAGGATAGTCAATAATAACAAGATCCTAATTTGAAGGTTCAATTGCTTAGTCAATATAAAATGCAATGGGCAATGCTTCCTTGACCTTGACATAATGATTCCAATCCGAATGACTTATCTTCCTTGGTATTGACACAAAGACTATTGAGAGATTACTAAAAGTTGGAAAGAAGCTACAAATCTTTAAAAAACAGAAGGATAGTCAATGACAAGATCCTAATTAAAATGTTCAATTGCTTCATCGATATCAAATTCAATGGGCAATGCTTCCTTGACCATGACACAAGGATTACAATCCCAATGACTTATCTTCCTTGATATTGACACAAAGATTACCAAGAGATTGCTAAAAGTTGCAAAGAAGCTACAAATCCCCTTTTTCAATATATAGGCATCACATGCCAAAGGTGATAGAATTCACAAGTGAATGAAACATAATAGAACAAAGTCTTCTCCTTGTTAGGGTTGTTCTCAATAAATTAGACATGGAGATAGTAGTTTCTTATGTTGAGTTGCCTCAACAGATGCACCACATAGCAATGCAATTGCTTACTTGTGACAAATCCCCTTAATGTAGGAGAGGGTGTGCATCAAAACATATATCTTCTAGTCTCAAGTTCCCAAGTGGATATGGGGATGAGATCCCTCAAGACAACTTGCCTTATTGGATGTGTCACTTAGTGAAAGTTAGTGACACATTCACTTAACTATATGAACTACTTCTATGAAACTTTCTATTAGGAGAATCAGATCACTTTCATTGATGGAAGAGTAGGGGAATGTTAGACTTATGCAAATTGCCCACAAACACACTATTCAAAAATATTGGACTTTCTCTCCTGCTTTGGACTTTTTTTTGGAGCATATCCTCTCCACTCAACTTCACCTACTGAGCTCAAAAATTGGGTTTTTTAGAGCACTAAATGGGTCACTTATATACAAATATGGCCTTATTAAGCTAAAAAGTCAAGTGGTGACCTCTAATAAAAAAAATATGGCTCAATAAAGCTGTAATTCCCAAACTTGTGCATGGTGCTCCCATCCAATAACTATAATAATAATAATAGCAGTCCCCTATCTCTAGTTTAATTTTAACACTATGCTGATAAAGTGAAAATATTACCATATGAAAAGAGTTTGTTGAATTTAACATATACGTGGTATCTATATACACCATTTTTTTGAAAGAAAAGAGTTTGTTGAATTCAATACATAAGTGGTGTATAGATACACCCTTTTTTTGAAAAACAAAGCATACAATACATTATCTTATTGGTGGTGTATAGATACACCATTTGTATGGGAAAAAGCATACAAAACATTATCTTATGCATCTGAATCTCATTCAGAGTCATCAGATTCATGTAATGTATTTGCACTTGATGGGTCAAGTCTTGCCAAATGATGTTTAATATGGACACAACTTGGATCAGGGATTGTGATACATTTTTCAACATTGTATCCATGCTTTTTTTTAAAACTTCGTGTCCTCGATGTCTAGCAATGAATAATGCTACTAGCTTCCACCTCTGTTAATCCCTCATTATTTGGAACCCATTCACATTTCTTTTGCAAGCATCCCTTATAGACCTAAATCCTAAATTATTAACCCTAAATACTAAAGCCAAAATCCTAACCCTAGAATATAACCAAAATTTAATGAATTTTATTGATTTGTGCGATATGTTTGATATATCCCCCAACCTGTTGCACGTGCAACAGGTTAAGGGTACAGCCAACCTTTTGCAAAAATCAAGAAATTTTCTTGATTTGTGCAACAGGTTGGATATACCCTCCAACCTGTTGCTCAAGCAATAGGTTGGGGATGCACCCCTAACCTGTTGCTTGAGCTACAGGTTGGGGGATATATCCAACTTGTTCCATAAGTCAAGAAATTTCTTGATTTGTGCAACAGGTTGGATATATCCAACCTGTTGCTTGCATAAGGTTGGATATATCCCCCAACCTATTGCTTGAGCAACAGGTTGGGGGACATATCCAACCTGTTGCACAAATTAAGAAAATTCCTTGATTTTTGCAATAGGTTGGGTGCACCAAGAAAATTCCTTGATTTTTGTAATAGGTTGGGGGCACCATTAACCTGTTCCACTTGCAACATGTTGGAGGATATATCAAACCTATTGCACAAATTGAAAAAAATCAATAAATTTTGGTTGTATTTTAGGGTTAGGGTTCAGGGTTAAGGATTTAGGGCTTAGGGTTTAAGATTTAGTGTTTAGGGTTTTGGGTTTATGATTATGGTTTTAAGGTTTAGGGTTTAGGGTTTAGGATTTAGGATTTAGGGTTTAGGATCTAGGATTTAGGGTTTAGGGTAAAGGATTTAGCATTTAGTGTTTAGGGTTTATGTTTATTATTTTAGGGTTTAGGATTTAGGTTTTTTAGGGTTTAGGATTTAGGGTTTAGTATATAAGGTTTAGAATCTAGGGTTTAGGATATAGAAATTAGGTTTTAGAATTTAAGGTATAGGGGTTAGGGTTTAAGGTTTAGGGTTTAGGGATTAGAATTGTTATATAAGTTTAAGAGCGTATATCGTATAGCTAAAGATTTAGAGAACTTTAAAATTTAAGATTTAGGGTGTAAGATTTAAGGTATATAGACTATATAAAATATGCATTCCAAAGTATTTAGTTTAGACATATATAGACTATATATTATATGCTTTTCAAAGTGTTTTATTTATATAAAATACTAGGTATGATCCTTTGCAAAGGATTTACTTTAAGTAATTATAAGACTTAGTCAAACTATCCTACTGATTAGGGACAAGCACATAGGCTAAAAGCACACTGATTCATATTTTCTTTCATTCATGTTGCATGGTGTATCAGAAGAAATGAAGAAGTATGTGTTACGAAATATTCAGAAGAAATACGTATTCCATATCATGGATTCATACCATGGATATCTGGTGGTTGCTAAAGTAGAAAAATGATATCCCAATGGATTCAATGATACTATAGTTTTGTGCAAAACCTTAAAGAAAGTTTAAGGCTTTTGCAAAGTATTATATACTGTAACAAAGATAAGCAAGTATGCTAAACCTCTTCCAGTCTATGGTTTTAAATACCTACCTTACAAATACATTCTCTAATTCTTGATTCTTTGACTAAAAGTATTATACACATGGAAGAAAAGCATACATGCTAAAAGCATGTATGTAAATTTTAATATTTTCTTATTTTTTAAATTAATTGAATTCTTTGATTGACTACCTTTTCAAAATTTAAAGGTTATTACTATATAATATACATGATTTTAAATGTTATTAATACATAATATTAATCATTTATATATTTATTTAAATTTATACAATAATTATATTATATTTATATTAGTTTTGAAGTTAATAATGTATATTTTAATTAAAACTAAAATTTAATATCTAGTTAATAGTAAGAAGAATATTGTAAAGATTTTTCATATTAACAACTAGCTTACAAATACATTCACTAATTCTTCATTGTTTAAAGAATAAGTATTATATAAAGCATATATGCTAGAGTATCTCTCTTTCAAAAATATTTTCATTGGTATATCTTTATAATTAATGTATTTTTTTGACTAACTATATTTTTGAATTTTTAAGGTTATTAGTATGTAAAGTATGCAATTTTAAATGTTATTAACATTAATATTAATAATATATATTTATATAATATTTATATAATAATTATATTAATTTATAGATTAACAATATATATATTTAGCAAAATTATATTTTAACATTAGCTAATAAAAAGTTATTATATTATGGAGTAAAAATATTATAAATGGATTTCTCATATTAATAAAGTGTTGTGAGAAGAGTTTTTGGAGAGATTTATGGTTAAATTTTGTCTTGAAGTTGTTGCGTACACAATAGGTAGGGAGGTTTAAGTGGGTTTAAGGTTAAGAGAGAAATTTGTAATAGATTGTTTTCTAATTTATTGTTTTTTGAAAAATTGTTGCATGCCCAATAGGCTGGGAGAGTTTGAGTTTGAGAGAAATGTGTGACAATAGGTTGTGAGAGTTTGAGGTAGAGATGGAAATTTGTGAGAAAAAGGATTTAATGCAAAAGATGGTTTTTTGAAGTTGTTGCATTTGCAATAGGTTGAGAGATTTTTAGTTTTGTCAAAAAAATTGAGGAAACAGGTTTTTGAGAAAAGAATCAGATTTGAAAAAAAATTCAAAATTTCAAAGACTTGATTCTTAGAAGTTCTTGCATACACAATAGGTTGGAAATGAACTCACCTCTTGCAACATTTTGAAAATTTTGAGAATCCTACAACAGGTTGATGAGAGGAGAGAAGCGTGGAGTGCGAAAGAATGAACTTTGAATCAAAGAGAGAATGAAGAATGTTCTACTTATAGTGAACCTAAAAGAACTAAAAAAACCTAAAAAAACTAAAAAAAGCTGATGACCTAAAAGCTACCCATTTCCTATAAAACTCTACTTCTCCTCATTCTCTCTCATAACTTTCCTCAAGCTCCTCCTCCACCTCCCCACCCAGGTACCCCCTCCCCTCCCTTCAGCTCTCCTCCCGCTTCCCATCCCCTCTCCCTCTTCCTTCTTCCTGTTCCTTCTATTCTCCCTCTCACCCTTCCTCCAGCCTGTCCTCCTCTCCCTTCTCTCCCTCCCTCCCCTTCCACTTTCGGTGATGAATCCTCTCCCTCCTCTCCCTCCCTCCCCTTCCCCTTCTAGGCGACCTTTTGTTTTTGGAGAGACAGGGGCTTGGAGGTGAGGCGGCACTGGCGAGGGAGGGGCTATGGCTTGGGTGGCACTGGCGAGGCCCGAGGGAGGGGGAGCAAGACTTGGGGGGAGGGGTTAGCGAGGGTGACACTAGGAGGCGAGGCGGGGGAGAGGGGATGTGTAGAGCGGGAGAGAGGTCGCAAGGTGGGGGGGGAGGCTTGCCGGGTACATAGTTTCAATGTAAACAAGGATGTGGCAATGCAACCTATTGAGGAAATGAAGACATGTTCTTGAATAAAAGCACTATGAAAGGCAAGAGGCAAGGCAAGAAGTTGATTAACCCCCCCTGAACCTGTTGCACGCCCAACAGGTTTTGGGGGGGTTAATCAATTTTCCCTAAGCCCTAAGCCCCAAGGGAGGGGGCTTGTTGCACATGCAATAAGTTCCGAGGGGGTTAATCCCCTCCCCTTAAGGGACACAGGGGCTTGAAAGGGCTCAAATTAAAAAAAAATAAATAAAAGTAAAATTAAAATTTTTTAATTAAAAAAGGAAATTTAAATAAATAAAAAAAATTTAAAAAAAAATAAATTCTTTTATTTATGTTTATAAAATATTTTGAATTAAATTATTTAGATTAAAAAATAGTATCTAGAAATATAAAAATATAATTTAAAAAATATATTTTAACTTTTAAAAATTTAATTAATTTTTAATTTTTAATATTTAAATATTTAATTAGTAAAATTTTCAATATTTTTAGTTTGAAAATCATTGTAATTCTCATTTTTTATTTTTGATTGCTTTGCAGAAAACTATGGCTTCGAGTTTTGGTTCCAAGGTGTCTTTCAAATACCTTGAACATGCTTGGTATTTTCTGGAGCACAAATCAAAGTGTTTTTTGGTGATCACTATCGAGAATGTATCAAGCGTGAAATATTCTCCAGAGGTAGTAAGAAATGGTGGCATGGTCTCAACCATCAACATTAAAGAAAACAATTTGATAGAGTTTGTGTGCAAAGGGAAGAGTGACGATGTGGTCTACAAGTTACGAGTTACACACACAAGCACTTCTTGAAGCCCTTACCAAATTCAATTGAAGGATCCCAAGAATTACTTAGTGCCTTGGAAGCATTGAAGAAAATGTGGGATGCATTTCCAAGAAGTGGTGGTGTACCTTCAGCAGTTATAAGTATGCCATCTATAACATGTAGCCCCGAAGTTGTACTGCCAATATCTATGGCGATAACTATGGTATCTCCTGCAAGAGTAACTACAATATCTGCGGTAGTAACTACAGTATCTCCAATTGTACCTACACCATCGATTGCTGCAACTACAAGAATAAGAAGGAGTAGATTCAAGTTCCATAGCTATTCCCAGAAAGAGAGCCAAATAACTCCTACTCCATGTGCAGATCGTTCAAGTGCAGGTTATTTAAAACCAAGGTAAAAATTGGATAGTGATGATCAGGAGGAGCCGCAAGAAGAAGATACAAGTCTCGCAAACTTTTTTATAAGTGTGGCACACTTACATCCTCTAGAGGATGAGGGGTACATTTGGGGACTTTCACAATTCAGTGTGGCCACAATACTTATTGATCCAGCTTCGTTGTTCACAAAGCAAAGAAAGCTAGATAAGACATTTGCATGCAAATTGTATGAAGATATGAGGAAAACAAAAACTCTAGTTGCCACTAATATCACTCTTTGTCCTACGGCATTTAAGAGACTTTAGAAGTACAAGGGTAATAGAGGGACGTGTACACGAGAAGCAAGGAGAGAATAACTCATGCAGATTTTACACCCAGTCCTTGTATGTGTGATCATAGCAACTCGAGAAGAGCCACTGTGGACCATCACACAATGGTGGTAGCTTGTTGCAGTAGTTTCTTCAGATTCTGCCAATGGACAAGGGCAGGTTCACACGCTACTTCCACCATGTTATAAGAGGAGGAGCGGATCTAATGGCCACAACAAGTGTTGAAAGTTCACGCTCAACATCATGTGATCATGTGTGCACAGCACCATCACGTGATCATATGTGCATAGCACTAACCTTATAGAGTGCTATAAAGGAAAGGGTCAGATCCCCTAACCCTAATCCTAAAAGGGTTTGTATATATTCTATTTTTTCAACTAAATCTAGTGTATAGTTAGTCATTTGTGGTGTGCTCTCAAGCTGTGCCCTCTCTCCTCATCTCCACTCTTCTCTGAGATTGAATGTTCTCTTCCGTGAGAGACTTCCGTTCATGTGATAGAAAATTTCCATCATTTGAGAGAGAGTTTATTTGAGTGTTTCTTGAGTTCAGAGAAAAGAGATATTGCAGAGACTATTGAGAGTTTGAGATTTGAGAGAAACGAGAGATTTCAGAGAATATTGAGAGTTTGTGAGGTTTTTCATGTGAGAGAGAATAGAGAGATTGGTCCTTGTACTATGTGAGCAGACCTTCTGAAACGGACCTCCACCATAGTCAGTGCCTAAGGCACTCATCATCTTATCCTACTGCTGCGACTCCAGCTCCCGTGCAAAGGCTAATGACTCCTACGACAAAGCATACGCTCTCTGTGCAATGAACCACAGATAGCCCAGGCTCTCTAGCAGCTTCTACTACCAAGCCTCACCTACGCTTCTACTACAATAGCGACATAGCATAGTGCCAGCCAATAGCCTCACTTGCGACTCCTACTGGAACTCCTATGGATGACAACGACTCTCCTACATAGCTCGCACCCACTGCATTGACCGTCTGACCTAACGGGCCACTACTGACTACCTACGGCCAGCCTCTCCAGCAAGATCAACGGGTGCACATGCAGATCTACAGCTCTGCAACTCATGTAGCAAGCCTCCCACGATAGATGCCTAAAGCACGTAATGGCCATGACCCTGCAAAGAGACTAAAGCTGTGCAACCACAGGCTCCCAACCAACCACTCCAAATGCAAGCTCCTAGCTGTTTCATCACTAGACGGCTGACCAGACTCCATTAGGGAAGTGCCGCTTTTCATAAACAGCGACTCAGAGCCCATAGCGGCAATAGAGTTGCAAGCGACTCTCTTCACTAGCTCTCAGCCTCAACGGGATACTGGATCTCCTAGCTCCTTCCACAAGCAACAACAGCTACCTTCCACAACAGTCTTTGCGGCTCTCAAAACGATCTTACAAGCTTCTAAGCTCTGATGATATGACCAGAACCAATGGGCACCCGCGAGCTTCTCATTCAATGACCCTGCTCCTTCCATGCCCACGACCGGATCTCCAAAAAGCTCAGCACGCCTCACCAAGCTCCCTCGACTCATGTGACGCTTCAACGCATGGCTCCCGGCTCCTGCAGCAATAGAAATATGTAGGAATGGAATCCACCAGATTTCATCAGAATCTAGAAGATTTCAAAGCTCTATTCATCTGACATGTGGCGGATAAGGGGCTCACTAACCTGAGCCGTCTCAACCATAGGTCAAAAACGTCTTGGGTTAGTTGAGGTCTGGAGTTTGCCACATGGCAACCTTATCTCTGAAGCTACCACATCATCATCTTATCCATAGTGCCACATCATTAGTCCACATCAGCACTGACATGTCATCATTGCCATGTCACCTTGCTGACATCATCATTTGTGCCACCTTAGTAGTGCCACCTCAGCTATCCAATCAGCACTGACCTCTGCAGGCACACACAGTGCTCCACATTCACTTCATGTGACCACCCTTGCCACCTCAGCATAGGGCTTCTCAGGCACACCTCTTCCTAGGCACAGTGCCACATCACACTGCATGTGACTCACAGTGACACATCATCATTGAGCACATTTGCTCTCCTTTGCCCCTCCACCTAGATCGAGTCGTATCTCTTGATCCAGGAAGAATTTGAGGGTGCCCCAAAAAGGAAAGTCGCTCATTTTTTCATGCTCTACATGCTTGTCCCATCATGCACACATTTCGGTGCAAGTTACACTCACATTTGAGCCTCATAGACAAAACCACTTCCTTCACGCACATTTGCCTCTACATCAACGCATCTGACCCATCACGGAAAAAGAACAAAAGAAAAGGAATTATTTGCTATTCTTTCATCGATCGACGGTTGGTTTAGATCTAAATCAGAGTAGAGTAGATCGCCATAGAGGGGACACTTTGAATTTCCCCAGGTTGCCAATCTAAGCCATGCTCGAAATTCCCAACTAGTATGTACTCGAAGTCAGTCCATACGCTCACATATGGTTTCACATCATTACATTACCTGAAACCTTACGTTCATTAGTTCAGTGAGTAGACTTGAGAGTTCAGAGGCATTACAGATTGTTTCAGTGGCAGATAGCATTTGATTTCACACACACATGCCACCATTGTAAAGCCTATTCAGCTATCTCACGGCATCGTACACATCATTTTAGCCTTGTAAAGCCTCTTGGCTATTCTCGACATCATTGCCACAAGCCTTGTAATACAGATCAGATTTTATATATTGCAGTTCTATCTTCATCGACGGTACAGAGATTTCACTTGGCATAGACATTGTATTTGTAGTTGATTCATACAGAGATTTTCACGACACTTTTGAGTACATTTCTTGCACCATGTCTACGACTAGCAACCTCAATCTAGAGGCATCTGCTAAGTTAGACAACTCTAATTACGGTACATGGAAATACTGAATGGAGACCATTCTTGTACTTTAGGACAAATGCGAGTATGTTGATGGGTCTACACCTAGACCATTGGACAATCTAGCCACCAGTAGCTCTACTCCATCTGTTGTCACAGTACCAGCAACGGGATCTACAACAGCACCTAAATCTACACAAATAGTTTTTGCACCAGTAGTAGATCCTGCCCTTGCCCGAGCTCAGGCAGAATGGGATAAGAAAGACAAGTATCCCTATCACCTGATCAAGCAGAATGTGCAAGATGTCATGCTAGGACATCTCAACATAATCAAAACATTGAAAGAAGCATGGGATATGTTTGCCGCTCTCTACGAGTCTAAAAACACATCCAAGATTCTTACCCTGAGAAAGCAGATCAACCAGAGTTTCCGCAACAATGGTAAAACCGGTCATGCTTATGTACTCCGCATAAAAGACTACAACAATTAACTTGCAGTAGTAGGAGAGACTATGAACCCCATAGAAATGGTTCAAGTCTGATGGATTTGTAACTCACATCTGACCACCTTGCAGTAGCCAAAGGATCATGGCACCAAGGGGAGGTGTTGAGAGTTGTGGTGCCATGAGCACATATAGAGCAAAGGTATGAGTAAAGGGTAAGCTGCCACATGGCATGGAGGAGATATCCCACATGTGAGCAAGCATATGGATGTAAGTACCCTCACCTATAAAAAGGAGGTTCATTTGAAGTAATATCAATCAAGCACTTTGCACTATCTCACGATTCTCTTTATGAGTCCAAGCTAATCTATCTTGGAACCTATTTGACTTGAGGTACATGTCATGAACACTCTCTTCATCATGTTTGAACTTAGGTTGCATCCTCCTTAGATTAGTGTTGTATTAGGATGTTGTCTCATGACTAGAAGAGCTCAATCCCCTGATTTCTCAAGGTATCAGAGCCAGGTCTAGCTATTCTTGATTAGTTGTAGAGACACCATAGGTTCTCATGCTTTCTGTTGAATAATCTTGCACTCTATTTAGAAATTTTCGTTCATATGTTTGAGAGCTAGAGAATGTCCTAGTCGAGTCTAGTCTATTGTGAGAGACATTGGAGTCTTCATTGAGGCAAAGAGACTCAGAGAAGCCTTTCTATTTGTTAGAGTTCTAGTCTTTTATCCTTTTTTGTTCACCACCCAGCTAAAAGACCTTGCAAGAACCTAGTTAAGCAATCAAGCAAGTCCCAGAGTGCCAACTCCAAAAGTAGAGACACGAGTTCTAGTGCTAAACTAATACTCAATGCAAGGAAGGCAGCACGGGATTCAGATGCAGCAAGACCCCAAAGCTTTAAAGCCAAACGCTTCTGCAATGCTCACCTCTGTTAACAACGAACAACAACTGCATCTTCTACACGACCTAGCAACCCCAGCAGCAGTGACTCCTTTTGGTTTTTTCTTCGTTGCAGCAGCTACGGTAGCCAAGAGCTCCTTTTCCATTGTTGGATAAACTACTGCAGTGGCTTGGCAAGAAGTCCTGTCGTTCCAAACTCCGTATGAGTTTGAGACAGAGTAGCCGACGTTCTTTGTACCTCCTTCATTTGCAATGCTCTCAGCAGTCACCCACCCTCTTCTATGACTTATGCTGCAACTCCTACTAGAGCTTTGTAGCCAACATCTAAGGCCAACATCACCAACTGCCGCCATCCAACAACACTAAGCGCATGCTTCAATGACTCTAGCTATGGTGGACTGCAGCAACAACCATTGCTAGGCAGCCAATGCTATCTGCCGCCAATGCAAAGGGACACATAGCCAGTGACCACCACGCCTCAATGAGTCCTCAAACAACCTCCTAGTGCACGTACTTGCATTAGCAACTTCCCACGTGAAAGTAGCGTAGAAGGTAGCGCTAAGCTACACATATGTTTGTGAAGATAGAAGGAGAGTCAACGCTTTTGAAGAGCCGAGGCAATTTGACATCTTCATTGTTGCGAGGATGCTCCTGAGCTCAAGAACAAAGTAAGTTTAACATTCAAATAACTCAATCGTCATAGCTAAGTAGGACTTCATGCACTCTTCAGGCACCAGTAGGCGAGGTTTCCGATTCAAGCCTCTGTAAGCAGATGAACTGCTTGCAATTCGCATCGTCGCTATTGGAAAGAAGCTCTTCTCATTCTTCTCTAAGGTTATAAACCTTAAGACACGTGGCATCAGATGTCAAAGACATGTGGCAGGATAAGATTAAACCTTGGTTAAGTTCATCTGCCAAGGTGTGCAACGATAAGGACACATGGCAGATAAGGTTGGTCAAGTAACTGTGGTAAAGATTAACCATGGTTACGTTTAGGATAAGGATTGGTTAATATGCCACATCATCTACAATGCCACCTAAGCACAGTTTGGAATTCAGCATGTGAATCCTTGTGCCACATCATTAAAGGCCTTCTTCTTCACAGAATCTTCAACAAGGCGTAACTTGCAATCCAAGAAGAATTTGGACATGCTCCAAAAAGAAAAAGTGATTGTCCATTTGAGCTCTACGCGCTTGTAAGATGAGAATCATTGTTAGCAATTAGACACTACCAATATTGAAAAAAATAAATTGGTAAGACCTTTGCAACAAATGACAAACCAAAGCATGAATGCACACATTATTGTCATAAGCATGCCAAAAGCGCAAGTGTATGAGATGACCATAGCATGAAGCATGGCATCCACACATAAGGCATCAAGGCACATGGAAGAACAAAGTATCATGCATGAAGCTACACAAGGAAGAAGATTGCAGATTGAAGAATCAACAGGTCAACTACACAGCATCGTCATCAAGCCATGAGCCAAAAGGTGACATTAATGGAATGTATTGAGAAACAAAAACCTTGCCATCCTTGCCTATATTTTGTAAATCAAGCCTGACCACCTGAGAGTAGCTATGAAAGCACCCAGGGGAGGTATTGACATGTAAAAACCACACTTGACCACCTTAAGTAGCAATACATGCACTAAGGGGAGGTGATGGATTTGTAACTCACATCTGACCATATGCACTAGCCAAAGGATCATGGCATTAAGGGGAGGTGTTGAGAGTTATGGTTCCATGAGCACATATGGAGCAAAGGTATGAGTAAAGGGTAAGCTGCCACATGGCATGGAGGAGATATCCCACATGTGAGCAAGCATATGGATGTAAGTACCCTCACCTATAAAAGGGAGGTTCATTTGAAGTAATATCAATCAAGCACTTTGCACTATCTCAAGATTCTCTTTATGAGTCCAAGCTAATCTATCTTGGAACCTAATTGACTTGAGGTACATGTCATGAGCACTCTCTTCATCATGTTTGCACTTAGGTTGCATCCTCCTTAGATTAGTGTTGTATTAGGATGTTGTCTCATGACTAGGAGAGCTCGATCCCCCGATTTGTCATGGTATCAGAGCCAGGTCTAGCTCTTCTTGATTAGTTGTAGAGACAACATAGGTTGTCATGCTTTCTCTTGAGTAATCTTGCACTCTATTTAGAAATTTCCGTTCATATGTTTGAGGGCTAGAGAATGTCCTAGTCGAGTCTAGTCTATCGTGAGAGACATTGGAGTCTTTATTGAGGCAAAGAGACTCATAGAAGCCTTTCTATTTGTTAGAGTGCTAGTCTTATATCCTTTGTTGTTCACCACCCATCTAAAAGACCTTGCAAGAACCTAGTTAAGCAATCAAGCAAGTCCCAAAGTGCCAATTCGAAAATAGAGACACGAGCTCTAGCGCTAAACTAATACTCAATGCAAGGAAGGCGGCACAGGATTCATATGCAGCAAGACCCCACAGCTTCAAACCCAAAACCCTTCTACAATGCTCGCCTCTGTTAACAATGAACAACAACTGCATCTTCTACACGACCTAGCAACCCCAGTAGCAGCGACTCCTTTTGGTTTTTTCTTTGTTGCAGTGGCTATGGCAGCCAAGAGCTCCTTTTCCATTGTTGGATAAACCACCGCAGCGGCTTGGCAAGAAGTCTTGTCGTTCCAAACTCCGTATGAGTTTGAGATGGAGCAGCCACTGTTCTTTGTACCTCCTTCATTTGCAAAGCTCTCAGCAGTTGCCCACCTCTGCTATGACTTCTGCTACAACTCCTACTGGATCTCTGTAGCCATCATCTAAGGCCAGCATCACCGGGCCGCCGCCATCCAACAACACTAAGGTGCATGCTTGAATGACTCTAGCTACGGCGGACTGCATCAACAACCATTGCCAGGCAACCAATGCTATCTGCCTCCAATGTAAAGGGACACATAGCCAGTGACCACCACGCCTCAGTGACTCCTCAAACAACCTCCCAGCCCACGTACTTGCATTAGTAGCTTCCCACGTCAAAGTAGCATAGAAGGTAGAGCTAAGCTACGCGTATGTTTGTGAAGATAGAAGGAGAGTCAACCCTTTTGAAGAGCTAAGGCAATTTGACGTCTTCACTGTTGCGAGGATGCTCCTGAGCTTGAGAACAAAGTAAGTTTAACATTCAAATAACTCAGTTATCGTAGCTGAGTAGGACTTAACGCACTCCCCAAGTACCAATAGGCAAGGTTTTCGATTCGAGCCTCTGTAAGTAGA
The DNA here is from genome assembly GCF_047967505.1 of Dipteris shenzhenensis. Taxonomy (NCBI): domain Eukaryota; kingdom Viridiplantae; phylum Streptophyta; class Polypodiopsida; order Gleicheniales; family Dipteridaceae; genus Dipteris; species Dipteris shenzhenensis. The sequence continues at coordinate 15,034,208 of NC_141605.1, forward strand.
TGAACGGCTTGCAATTCGCATCGTCGCTATTGCAGAGAAGCTCTTCTCATTCTTCTCTAAGGTTATAAACCTTAAGACACATGGCATCAGATGTCAAAGACATGTGGGAGGATAAGATTAAACCTGGTTAAGTTCATCTGCCAGGGTGTGAAAGGATAAGGACACATGGAAGATAAGGCTGGTCAAGTAACTGTGGTAAAGATTAACCATGGTTATGTTTTGGGTAATGATTGGTTAATATGCCACATCATCTACAGTGTCACCTAAGCAAAGTTTGGAATTCAGCATGTGAATCCTTGTGCCGCATCATCAAAGGCCCTCTTCTTCACAGAATCTTCGAGAAGGCGTAACTTGCAATCCAAGAAGAATTTGGACACGCTCCAAAAAGAAAAAGTGATTGTCCATTTGAGCTCTACGCGCTTCTAAGATCAGAATCATTGTTAGCAATTAGACACTACCAATATTGAATGAAATGAATTGGTAAGACCTTTGCAACAAATGACAAATCAAAGCATGAATGCACACATTATTGTCATAAGCATGCCAAAAGCGCAAGTGTATGAGATGACCATAGCATGAAGCATGGCATCCACACAAAGCATCAAGGCACATGGAAGAACAAAGCATCATGCATGAAGCTACACAAGGAAGAAGATTGCAGATTGAAGAATCAACAGGTCAATTACACAACATCGTCATTAAGCCATGAGCCAAAAGGTGACATCAATGGAATGTATTGAGAAATAAAAACCTTGCCAACCTTGCGTATATTTTGTAAATCAAGCCTGACCACCTGAGAGTAGCTATGAAAGCACCCAAGGAGGTATTGACATGTAAAAACCACACTTGACCACCTTACATAGCAATACAAGCACTAAGGGGAAGTGATGGATTTGTAACTCACATCTAACCACCTTGCACTAGCCAAAGGATCATGGCATTAAAGGGAAGTGTTGAGAGTTGTGGTGCCATGAGCACATGTAGAGCAAAGGTATGAGTAAAGGGTAAGCTACCACATGGCATGGAGGAAATATCCCACATGTGAGCAAGCATATGGATGTAAGTACCCTCACCTATAAAAGGGAGGTTCATTTGAAGGAATATCAATCAAGCACTTTGCACTATCCTAAGATTCTCTTTATGAGTCCAAGCTAATCTATCTTGGAACCTAATTGACTTGAGGTACATGTCATGAACAGTCTCTTCATCATGTTTGCTATTAGGTTGCATCCTCCTTAGAATAGTGTTGTATTAGGATGTTGTCTCATGACTAGAAGAGCTCGATCCCCCAATTTGTCATGGGATCAGAGCCAGGTCTAGCTCTTCTTGATTAGTTGTAGAGACACCATAGGTTCTCATGCTTTCTCTTGAGTAATCTTGCACTCTATTTAGAAATTTCCGTTCATATGTTTGAGAGATAGAGATTGTCCTAGTCGAGTCTAGTCTATCGTGAGAGACATTGGAGTCTTCATTGAGGCAAAGAGACTTAGAGAAGCCTTTCTATTTGTTAGAGTGCTAGTCTTGTATCCTTTGTTGTTTACCCCCCAGCTAAAAGACCTTGCAAGAACCTAGTTAAGCAATCGAGCAAGTCCCAGAGTGCCAACTCCAAAAGTAGAGACACGAGCTCTAGCGCTAAACTAATACTCAATGCAAGGAAGGTAGCATGGGATTCAGATGCAGCAAGACCTCATAGATTCAAAGCCAAACGCTTCTGCAATGCTCGCCTCTGTTAACAATGAACAACAACTGCATCTTCTACATGACCTAGCAACGCCAGTAGCAATGACTCTTTTGGTTTTTTCTTTGTTGCAGCAGCTACGGCAGCCAAGAGCTCCTTTTCCATTGTTGGATAAACCACTGCAGTGGCTTGGCAAGAAGTCCTGTCGTTCCAAACTCCTTATGAGTTTGAGATGGAGCAGCCAATGTTATTTGTACCTCCTTCATTTGCAACGCTCTCAGCAATCACCCACCCTCTGCTATGACTTCTGCTGTAACTCCTACTGGGTCTCCGTAGCCAACATCTAAGGCCAGCATCACCGGGCCGCCACCATCCAACAACACTAAGGCGCATGCTTCAATGACTCTAGCTATGGCAGATTATAGCAACAACCATTGCTACGCAACCAATGCTATCTGCCTCCAATGTGAAGGGACACATAGCCAGTGACCACCATGCCTCAATGACTCCTCCAACGACCTCCCAGCCCATGTACTTGCATTAGCAGCTTCCCGCCTCAAAGTAGCATAGAAGGTAGTGCTAAGCTACACGTATGTTTGTGAAGATAGAAGGAGAGTCAACCCTTTTGAAGAGCCGAGGTGATTTGACATCTTCACTATTGGGAGGATGCTCCTGAGCTCGAGAACAAAGTAAGTTTAACATTCAAATAACTCAATTGTCACAGCTGAGTAGAACTTCACGCACTCCCCAAGCACCAGTAGGCGAGGTTTCCGATTCGAGCCTCTGTAAGCAGATGAACTGCCTGCAATTCACATCATCACTATTGCAGAGAAGCTCTTCTCATTCTTCTCTAAGGTTGTAAACCTTAAGACACATGGCATTAAATGTCATTGAAACGATAAGCTTAAACCTTGGTTAAGTTCATCTGCCAGGGTGTGCAAGGATAAGGACACATGGAAGATAAGGCTGATCAAGTAATTGTGGTAAAGATTAACCATGGTTACATTTAGGATAAGGATTGGTTAATATGCCACATCATCTACAGTGCCAGCTAAGCACAGTTTGGAATTCAGCATGTGAATCCTTGCGTCACATCATCAAAGGCCCTCTTCTTCATAGAATCTTCGACAAGGCATAACTTGCAATCCAAGAAGAATTTGGACATGCTCCAAAAAGGAAAAATGATTGTCCATTGGAGTCTACGTGCTTGTAAGATCAGAATCATTGTTAGCAATTAGACACTACCAATATTGAACGAAATGAATTGGTAATACCTTTGCAACAAATGACAAATCAAAGCATGAATGCACACAATATTGGTAAAAGCATGCCAAAAGCAAAGTGTATGAGATGACCATAGCATGAAGCATGGCATCCACACATAAAGCATCAAGGCGCATGGAAGAACAAAGTATCATGCATGAAGCTACACAAGGAAGAAGATTGCAGATTGAAGAATCAACAGGTCAACTACACAGCATCGTCATCAAGCCATGAGCCAAAAGGTGACATCAATGGAATGTATTGAGAAACAAAAACCTTGCCAACCTTGCCTATATTTTGTAAATCAAGCCTGGCCACCTGAGAATAGCTATGAAAGCACTTAGGGGAGGTATTGACATGTAAAAACCACACTTGACCACCTTAAGTAGCAATACATGCACTAAGGGGAGGTGATGGATTTGTAACTCACATCTGACCACCTTGCAGTAGCCAAAGGATCATGGCACCAAGAAGAGGTGTTGAGAGTTGTGGTGCCATGAGCACGTGTAGAGCAAAGGTATGAGTAAAGGGTAAGCTGCCACATGGCATGGAGGAGATATCCCACATGTGAGCAAGCATATGGATGTAAGTACCCTCACCTATAAAAGGGAGGTTCATTTGAAGTAATATCAATCAAGCACTTTGCACTATCTCAAGATTCTCTTTATGAGTCCAAGCTAATCTATCTTGGAACCTAATTGACTTGAGGTACATGTCATGAGCACTCTCTTCATCATGTTTGAACTTAGGTTGCATCCTCCTTAGATTAGTGTTGTATTAGGATGTTGTCTCATGACTAGGAGAGCTCGATCCCCCGATTTGATCCTCCTTAGATTAGTGTTGTATTAGGATGTTCTCATGACTAGGAGAGCTCGATCCCCCAATTTGTCAAAGTCATTCTCAATGGACTAGGAGAGGGATGCAAGAATCTAGTCCAGAGTATTGCCATCCACGGCAAATTCCAACAATGGAAGAACTTCAATCAGTCCCACTTGGTGAAGATCTCAGGACTCAAGCTATTCAAGCATGTAAAGGTGATTCTAATGATCAGGCATTCACAGCTTCAGACAGAAGCAAAGGCAAAAAGGCCGAGGTAGATCATACCAGAAAAGTGGTCATCGTCAACAAAATCAAAGTCAGCATTAACATCAGCATTAGCATCATCCTTAGCCACAGCAGAATCAGCAAAGAGGAAATCATTCCAATCGAAGAAGATTCCAAGGACGAGGGAATGCGTCCACCAATTTGTCAAACTTTTAGTGCAACTACTGTCACAAGTTTGGACACTATGAAAGAGATTGCTGCAAGAAGTAGTACGACCAAGGCAATCAATCCAACAGTAATCAAGGGAATTTTCGAGGCAGAGGAAATCATCATGGTGGACATTCTAGTCACAGTCATTTTGCAAATGGACATGGAAATATGTTTCTTGCAAGCGAGGAATTGCATCAGACTGATACAGTGTACCTAGACACTGATTTCAATCCCAAATTGGATTATAGCTATCAAGTCGACCAAGTGGAATAGGATCCTTGGTACATCGATAGCGATGCGTCATCCCACATGACAAATCATTAGGAAGATTCATAGAAATGAAGCCATTAGAAGGATAGAAAAATGTCTACACAGTAGACAATACACCGAATCCAATTCAAGGGATAGGTGTTATCCCTATGAACAATTTCACTGGTACAAAAGGATTAGTGAAAGATGTGCTCTATGTTCCAAAGCTCAGCAAGAACTTTTTGTCAGTAGGTCAAATGACGGAACACAATTACAAAGTCATCTTTAACGATGATGAATGCACTATCAGAGACAAATCCAAAAGATGTCAGCTAGTAGCAAAAGGTGTCAAGGAAGGATGCTTATACAAAATGCTAGCTACAGTACTAGATAAGCATGCCATGTCAACTCAATCACAACAGATGCCACTATCTGTAAAATGGCACAAGAGATATGGTCATGTCAACTTCAAGTACTTGTTAGATCTCAAGAATCAGAATATGGCAATTGGGATTCCGAAGCTACAGTTTCTTGGAAAAGTTTACGAAGCATGCTGCTTCGACAAGCAAAAGCAAACCAACTTTGTCAGAAGTACCTCTCGTGGATGAGGTATTCTTGATTTGATACATATAGATGTATGGGGTTATGCCCAGACCCACAACATCAATGGTTCACTTTACTACTTGACCTTCATCGACAACTGCAGCAAATATTGTTGGGTCTACTTTTTGAAAGAGAAATTTGAAGTGTTTTCTAGATTTCAAGAATTTAAAGCCATGGTAGAAAACCAGACAGGCAGAAAGATCAAGGTCATGAGATCAGATAGAGGAGGTGAATACATGTCTTCAACATTCATGAACTTTTGCAAAAATCACGGCATTCGAAGACAATTCACATGTGCAGATACTCCTTAGTAGAATTGAAAAGTTGAAAGGAAGAATGGGACTTTAGTAGATAGTGCTAGAGCAATGCTTAGTGAAAAGCATCTTCCAAATCAGTATGATGAATCGGCTTCCTACCGAACCGATACAGGGTATGACTCCTTATGAAGCATTCATTGGACAAAAGCCACGCATTGGGCATCTCTACATATTTGGCTGCATAGCATATGCCCACATACATGGTGATCATTGCAGGAAATTGGATGCAAAGTCACACAAATGCATCATGGTCGGCTACAGTGAAGAAAGCAAAGCATACAAATTGTATGATCCCATTAACTGCAAAGTCATTATCTCCAAATATGTAATTTTGATTAGGAATTAGAATGGAAAACCTCACCTACATAGGAGATAGAAGCATCGACTTCAAAGTCATCTACAGAACAAGTTGATGAAGAAGAGCAAGAATTGCCTGGAACACCCCAAGCAGAGCTACAATAGCTTAGATAGTCTACTAGGGAAAGAAAACCTCTAGCCAGATTGACATATGCTCAGAAAGGCAAAGCAATTCAGGTGGAAACCACCAACTATGCTCTTATGACTACCATCATGGCTACAGAAGAGCCAGTGTACTTCGAAGACGCAGTAGACAAGCCAGAATGGCAAACTACTATGAATGAAGAAATGGATGCTTTGTATAAAAGTAACACTTGGGAATTATGCGATCTTCCACTAGGAAACAAGGCCATAGCAAACAAATGGGTATACAAAGTGAAGTACAATCCAGATGGAAGTATTCAGAGATATAAAGCTAGATTAGTTGCAAAAGGATTTGCACAACAATATGGTCAAGAATATGATGAGACTTATGCTCCAGTAGCAAAGATGGATTCCATACGGTTCTTGATATCACTAGCAACATTCAGCAAATGGAATGTGTATCAGCTCGATGTCAAGAATGCATTTCTCAATGGTTATCTAGATGAGGAAGTCTACATGCAACAACCAGCAGGTTATGTTGAACTAGGAAAGGAGAATAAGGTTTGCCATCTATCCTCTAGAAGTCTATTTCGTAAAGTACTGTGAATGTACTTGTAATGACTCCAATTTCTTTCTGAGCCCGAGTTTGAGCATGTCTGAGAAAGAACCCTCATTGCAATCAGGCGTAGAAGCTCACACCTGCCACCATTCATCATCCACCATTTCCAAGCAGATGTAGTTTCTGCCAATCTTGAACATTGCTCGATGCAAACAACCCCTCCTTGGGATAATATTGTTGCACCACCTTATGAAAGTCATGCATAACAATTGGGATCTCTTCGGGCTTCTTACTTCACCACTCGAGGTCTAAAAGGTACCCAACACTATGCAATGGATAATGAGCTTGCTCCCATCATGGCCTAAACAATTGCCACAATTCCTTGCGTTTTGTAGCATTAAATGGTCTTCTCTCATTCTCTTGGCCGGGGTGAGGAGAGGGGTTCCTTGCAATAAGAGCTTGCTCAATACTCCAAAAGTGCATTTATGCTTTTCTAATTGTTGGAGACTTTGAGTCCAATGCCTTAAGTGCATATAAAATAGGTTTCATAATATTAGCGGCATTCTCAAACCGTTTCCATAATGCAAGGGATCCCAATGTTTCTTTCAAGTCATGCATTTTCTCCTTTGTTGCCCTATCGGTCAACTCTGACATCCATCGTTCAAATGCATCACAATGAAATGTCTCTATAAGAAAACTCTTATTTTTCACTAGAGATTGCAAAGTGTAGAAGTACGTGGCAAATCTTGTTGTTGCTAGCGATTGCAACATGGTAGAACCATCACGAGACATAAAGATTGCTTCAAGACGTTGCTTTGATCGTACTAACTTGACGATGTCTTGAGCCTCACAAACAATCTCTTTGAACCATGGCACTTGTATATACCAATCTTTCAATGCAAGATTTAAAGTATGTGTACAACATGCAGATGCATATAAATTGGTATACTCCCTTCACAATATTCTTCTCACCCTTTTACAACTCTTGGCATTATCCATGACAACCTGAACAACCTTTTCAGGGCCTAACTCTCTTATAATCTGGATAATACACCAGCCATATATGTCCCCAACTTCTTTACATGTGAGGCATCAATCGATGTGTGGAAGGCCTCCTCACGTGGCAATATAACCATCACATTCAATAAAGCATGGCATTTTATGCTTGTCCACCCGTCTCAGACAATTGTGCATTCGGTGTTATGCAGTTGCTCGAAAATGCTACGATTTATGTGCTTTTTCTCTTCTACATATGCCTTATCTAACAATGATGAATGCAATGTGTGGTAAGAAGGTGGCTTGAAGCCTAGCCCATAGTTAGCAATGCAATTCCATGCAACTCTCATATCATCGTTATCGACCATACTCAGTGGATATCCTAATCGCAAGATTGATCTACCAAGTACATACTTTGCATTCTCCAAGTCTTGAACTTGGATGCTCTCAACTATCATGGGTTGCCTCAAGTTAGGAGTAGCAGTTGCCGATCTAGCTTCATGAGCAGTAGGTGGCGATCTATCTTGCATGCTAGTATCCACACAAGGAGTTCTGGCATTGGAGCTTGCAACACTAGTACTTCCATCACCATGTATGCTCACAGACTCTATTCCACTTATACCTTGACTTTCCCAAATTGATCTTCTTCATATTTTTCCAGAAGCTTGCATCTTCTCTGTCAAGGTGCGAGCTGCTACAGCAGCTCCTAGGGCCGCACAACACTGAATGCTCTTTCTTGAGTCACCTTGCAAGTGGCCCCTTACGTGAGGTGCTCCCCCAGATTTTTGTATTCCACAATACTTGCATTTCCACTCAATGTAGTCACGAATATTAATAAGAAAGTCCCACTCTGGACCATGTGACTTATGTTTTTCCCCCTGTGCATGTGGAACAACTCTTTGAGAGGATTGTGATACCTGCATAAGTCCTCTCCCCGTATCTTGGTTAACAACCTCACAGGGTGGATCAAGCATTGGGGTAGTGCCCATTTTGGCAATGAGATCCTCTTCAACAACTCCTTCTTCAACCCTGGGAACATTTTCAGGCATATCAATATTGGCATGGGCATGACTTGATGCATCCACAGTTTCTTTCTCGAAGATTGTGAATGAGCATTTCTAATTTCAGGCATTTTCGATTGTGCATTCGTAGTTGCAACATGTGCCCTGTTTCTACTCAAGTCATTGCCATCTCGTCTCCCCCTTCTCTCCATACCTAAGGCCCTTAGCTTAAGAGTGAAGACTACTCATTAACAATTGCATTCATTGGCACTCATGATCATCATCTACAAGTTCCCCAAAACGCAAGGAGTCGGAGTATAGACCACCCTCAAGAACACACAACAAACACTCACATCCACTAGCCCTCATGTTCGTGGTCTACAATTTCTCCAAGACGCAAGGAATCGGAGGAGAAAACCACACCCACAGGTATAATGAATGCTAACTCACTCTAACCTAGTTAGCCTTATAACTATTCAAATCCAAATCGTGGTTCACTTTCTTTCCCAACTTATTGGGATATGAACCACAACCGGATTGAATGACAAGCCTCTATCGCCATTTCCTTTGATATATAGCCTCGGGGTGTGCAGGAAATTGGGAATCTGCACCCCACAGCACCGCCGGTACATGACACTACCGGCGGTAGAGCTCATATTCCTGGTGGTAATATTAATTATCCTAATGGTACATATTACCATTGATATTCACACCACCACGATAATTAATATTACCACCGGGAATATGAGTTCTACCATCAGTAGTGTCTTGTGTACTGGCGGTACATTTATCCAATTTACTGATGATTTTTTTCGGTAACCTATGTGATCACATTGTTTTCACGCTACTTGGAAGAGTAATTAATGAACGTTAATAACCCATTAATGCAAACATGAAAACGTGATAGTAATCCTTGGGCAAAATCATTCCCACACTTGTAAGAGGTTAGTATCAAATGTTGCCACCATTAGCACAATTATCAAAAAATAAACATCTCTAATTAAGACCACATGTTCTTACTTTTTCCATTCGTAAAATTATCAAGAGATGATAAATATCTTTAATTGAGACTCTATACATTCTTAAAGATTCCTATAGGAAGAGATTGTACTCATGTAAGATACACTTATACTTCTTTGCACAAATGATAAGCAACATGCATCTCTTTATGGAGATGGCAAACATCTTGCACCTTCATCTTGCATTACAAAACATAGTGTATTGTGGATTGTGAGTGGCTCTATTACTTAGTATCTTTATATCTTCCCGTTCCAAATTGTAACATGTAGGTTTTTCCCCTAAGTTACACTATAATGCCTTCATTATCATAGATCTTTTTGGATTCTATGGCCCTTGTTAGTGAGTACACTATCATGCCACCTCAGGTGGACTCACTAAATGGATGGATTATTGCATACGATCTCATATATTTTATCATATGTGAATTTAAGAAATGTTGTAAGAATTGAAACTTTAGGTGTCTCTGAAAAAAGAAAGTTTTGTGAAAGAGAGAGAGAGAGAGAGAGAGAGAGAGAGAGAGAGAGAGAGATGGGAGCATATCACACCCAAGTCTACTAAAGCTATGAGATAGCACATGAGTTCCAACAGTTTTATTTCCTTGTGGGTTGCAAAAAATATACATAAACGAGTGTATTAGGGGGTGTTAAAGTCCCTTTTGCTGAAACTATGTGATGCATGCGTTTTACATAATGAATGCCTTGAGGTCACATCATGTATTGGCATAAGGCTCTATACAAAAAGGAGATAAAAAGCAAGGGTCAAAGCAAACAAGTCATATCGTGGTGGCACAAGGGAGAGAGAGAGAGAGAGAGAGAGAGAGAGAGAGAGAGAGAGAGAGAGAGAGAGAGAGAGAGAGAGACATGGATGGCATCATGTCATATCATGTGTGTTGGGATAAGGGTTGATGCAGCGTGCTTGGTGGGAGTTTGAACCTACATAGAAAGGACACTCTCAAAAGAAAGCAAAACGTGAGGTTGCAAAAGGGTGGATGCTTCCCATTTGTTAACAAGAGTGAGACAAGAGTGCACAAGTGCATGTGGGCACTTCCTCTCATTAGTGATAAAGTAAGTGCTTTTGGAATCAAAAGAGAAAGAAAATGATTTTTAAAAGGGAGTTGGGCTATTGCAAGGCAATTTTTGTAGGATGATCACCATAAATGAAAATTTATAAGTGAAAATTCACAAAAGAGGTCCAATCCTCCTCTATAGCACTCTCTATAAGGAGGCAGTGCTAATAAATGATGTTGGACCTATAATTTGGAGGCCCCAAACCTTGAACAGGGAGATGGGTTGGTCCTTGACGATCATCACTTCGGTTGTGCAGAACTTGGCATGCTTCCACTATACTCAAATGAACTCTCAGGATATTGCCTCAAGTATCGTGATCCCATGGAGTATAGTAATTCTGACCGATCATCCTTCATTTCTATATTCATTGCTTCCTTTGAGTGCACCTCATATAGAGTCTCAAGCTCTTTCACCACCTCATCGATGGTGGGTCGAGATGCTGGATTATCCTCCACACACTTTAGTGCTAGCTCTAAAAATCTTTCTAATGCCTTTGGCTCATAGCCTCTAAGATTGGGATCCACAAAGGATTGAACCACCGCAACCATTCCACCTTGGGCATGAGCTATCCTTGCTTCACGCACGACATACTTTCCTTCCTTTACTGGCATTCTGCCTGTTGCAAGCTCCATCAATACCACACCAAAACTGTAAATGTCACTTTTTTTTGTAAGTTGTTTGGTCATGTAATAGTCTGGGTCCAAGTATCCCTGCATTAGATGAGTAAAACAAAAATTAGATTTCCTCATGCAACATGTCATAGTACACAATGCACATTAGAAATGTGGCTTCGTCCATGATCTATTGCCACCCAAAAGTGAAATTGAAAGGCCGCAGCTATCATACCAGTGATCCTTTCACTTTTGTCCACCACAAAGAGGAAGAGTCATCCTCGTCAAGTGCAGGCATTTTGGAAAGACCAAAATCTGCCACCTTAGCCACTAGCTTGTTGTCCAAAAGGATGTTGCTTGACTTTATGTCCCTATGAATGATGGGTGGGTTAGCTTCCGTATGCAAATAGGCAATGCCCCTTGCTGAATCAAGGGCAATTGATAGCCTTCGTTCCCAGTCCATGGAGAGTCTAGCTTGACCTAGGGTAACACATTGACATCAAAAGTAATAAAACTTTAATGTTTTCTAAAAAAACACACTTTGGATTAAACTAAAGAATAAATGTTTAAACTAACGATACCTGAGAGACATTCTTTTATAGTCCCGTTTGGCATGTACTCATAGACGAGCATCTGCTCGTCTTCATCAAAACAAAAGCCAATTAGACCAACCAGGTGTCTATGGTGCACTCTAGACAAAAGCTCTATCTCGTTTTTGAACTCTCTTACACCTTGTAAAGAGGTAGGCCCTGCCCTTTTGATTGCCACTTGTTCTCCAGATACAAGACATCCTTTGTAAACCTAGTAGAAAAGCAAGAACGTATCATAGGGTGGCGAACAAATACTGAAGGCCTTGAATTTTTCTATTCTTTAGAAAAATGACAGCAGAAAACTGGAAACCAGCTGCATCGAAATTTGTGGATGAAAATTGACAACTGGGAGCTCAAACCTGAATTGTTAATGTTCAACTTTAGATAGAAGGCTCAACTTTGAAGATTGCCATGAATTAGGACATCAATATAGAGAAATTCTAGATAAATCATCACAAACGTGGTTTTAGCTTTGCACAATACCTTTCCGTATCCTCCTCCACCGATCTCATTGCTGAGACTAAAATTGTTGGTACACTTTCTTAGCTCATCGAATGAAAACCACCGCGCACCTTTCAATCGAGGAATATCTGTGGAATTTCCTTCACTAGCTGCAATCCAAGTAGCTGGGAAAAAACAACCATCATTTTTCCATCGAACCTTCAATGTCTATAACAGACTCTAGCTGAATCAACCAAAGAAAGAAGAAGCAATTACAGGTGAGACGACATTACTTACCAAAAGGCTTATTTTGTCTCTCTGCTTTCTGTGCTTTCTTTCTCTGCTTGACAGCATAAGCTGCAATCACCATGATTGAAAGAACAAAAACTGACACACCGACTCCGATCCCAATACTGGCAGCTCTGCTGAATTTGTTCACAACCACTGCAACATGAAAATGAAAGAGTACTGTGATGCGCAGTGCAAAAGTCGGATTTAGAGATATAGGGGATGCACTATTAAAACTTTTATAGTTAAGGGTATCCTAAATTAAAAGAGTGTGTTCACAATGGGTGCATATGATTACCAAAATCGTAAGGAGTGCCCATAAACCTGCAAACTATTGGTCCGACTTCAAGAAATTGGACATCCTGATTTTTTATTACGTAAGATATACGAGCTGCTTCATAAGGATGCCAGCAATTCACACTGCTGGGAGGAAACACCAAAAACGTTACTTGAGTACTCGAGTGAACCTGCATCACCACTTGGCTGTCGAGAAATATCGTGTTTCCAACATTCTGGCTCAGCCCAGCTGCTAATAGATGCTCCATATAAGAAATGCTGTAGTCTGTCAAAAGGGGAAATTTGGTTGCAGTAAAGGTAACGTTGGCAACAACAGGGCGTGCACAATGGCAACCCCCAGAAGCTTTAGGATTGATTGCATATTCGTAGGGGCATTTAACTGTGCAGCTTGATACCGCAGAAGGAACTGATGATGCGGATTGTTCAATTGTGCAAACAGATAAATGCTTGTTACAATACGGATTTCCATCCAATCTGGGTGTGAATCAACCAAACAATATGTCAACAAACCAACCATCTTAACTGCCATAATTAGCTTCTTAGAGAATGGTCGTGATCCACGTAATACTGCGGATGAGCATACTCACAGTAATTCTTGTGCGTAATTGCCTTTGTCAAGGTCAGATATACTGTTGTTCGTCACGTCAACAAGAAGAAGTGTCGATCTTGATGCATTGAGATTCAACGTGCCCGTCAAATTGTTTGATCCAAGTGTCCTGTAATTAAGCAATGATATGCTTAAGTTTCTTTTAGCTTCTAAGTTCAAAGCTGATCGATGTATAAAAGCCACGTCGAGAAGCTTACACATTCGAGATATGGGGGAGCGAAAAAATATCAGCTGGTATGTTGCCAATCAAGTTTGCAGATTGCAGGGATCTGTAAAACCAAAGAACAAAACAAATCAAACGATTGGATCAGGGAAACATCCGCCCACCTTTAAGTTATATACATGTTAAATGGCTACACACAAAAAAGCATGATAAACAGGCGGGTTCTGACTTAACAGCAAATAGAGCTTTGTCAAACTTGTGATCCAAGCCGGGATTGTCGAAGAGTTAAACTGGTTATTGCCAAGCTCCCTGCCATTGATGAAGATGATATTAAACCATGAATTTCACACACCACCTTTTGTAAGTTTGATAGAACCAAATGAGTATAAGAGTGCTAGATATATAATTTATTACAGCATTTGCAGCTTCTTGTTGTTAGAAAGGTCGGGGAGCTGGCCAGTTAAACCGTTGTTATTTAACTGCCTGTAGCACAGAAGCAAGCGCCAGACAAAACGATTAGCCTTTCATTATAGAAAAATTTACACGGTTCAGAAAGAACGATTGAGATCACTAGAAGAGGCTGAAAGCAGAAGCATTCTTATGTCCCTGATGAAGTTTGAGATCTTACAAGGTGGTGAGGTTCTCAATGCTACTGATATAAGTTGCTGGAACTGGGCCATTCAGGTGATTATTATCCAGTCGCCTGCCCCCAAAAAGCAAAGCATGAAGCCCAGAAGAACACAACTAATAAAGACAGATTATGGAAATGATAAGAATTTGGTTCATCTAGCCTTACACTTTTTCAACATACTTTCACGACTCACCATCATACTTACAAGATCTGAATATGTAACAAATCACCAATCGTGGAAGGAATAGGTCCGGTGAAATTATTATCGTATAGCAATCTGTTGACGTAAATTCATATGATCAATGTCTAGGAGCTAAGAATATTCTTGCCTTCAGTAAGAGTGAAATCAGTTTCAGATTAAGGCAATATCAGTTTCCGAGACTGACACTGATTTTCACATGGTCTAATTCATAAAACGTACGTCTGCACCTTACGAGTTTCAACGAACACCCTCACAGCTCTATACTTAATGCCTTAGAAAGATTCAACGACCACATGTAAAAGTTTGATATAATCCACTCACAAATGTAACAGCTGCATCTGAGAGTTGAAAATGGACGGTGGGATGCTTCCTGAGAAAGAATTATTTTGTAGATGGCTGCCGTTTGAGAGCCATGACACAAGCAGATCGTGAGTTGTCAATCCTTGCCCCAGATCCATAGGAATTAAAGTTTATATTAAACACTCTAATTTTCGTTTCCAAAAGCAATCAATGAAGATCTTGACTCACAGGTGGTGTGCATTTGTTAAGTTGTTCAAGCCGCTTCCAGTACCAAATAAGGTTGAATCCGGCAGACTCCCAGTGAGATTATTGCTCGACAAGTCCATCCAGAGCAATTGTGTGAGTAGACCAATGCTCGGAGGTAAAGGTCCCGTGAAAGAGTTACCGGTCAAGCCCCTGGCCACTCATAAATTTGAACTTTAGAGCAGTAAAATCTTATGCATTGGCCATAAACAAAAAAGTATATCAATTATTCACTCATCCTTGAGGATTCCCGCGATATGTACTCACAGGTACCGTAAGTTTGTCATATTCCCTATATCTGATGGGATTGAGCCGGAAAAATTACAAAACTGCGCAAAACTGGACAATCACAGGCAAAAGTTAGGCCTACTTGCCGAGCAATCATAGAAAGTTCTTCTCTCTAATAAGAAGAGAGGCAATCACGTTTAAGAAAAGCATAAAAGCGTCTAATTATTCGCTTACAATTTCTTCAGGTTGGTCAGTTTGCCAATCTCAACAGGAAGGCTTCCTTCTAGCCTTGGATTGGATGACAGGTCCCTATGAATTGAGAAAATCCATAAGTTCATACAAGCAAAGTTTGAAAGCATTGTAACACTTAAGAAAGAGCGTTCCGTATAAAGTAACTCGCTACAGGTCCGCGCAAATATTTGAAGCAAGTTGATGGAAGCGTACAAATCTGTTAGATTGGTCAAGTCTCCGATTGCAGCAGGAAGAATTCCAATTAGATTCTGATTAATAAGAAGCCTGCCATCATGAAAGAGAAATCTTCAGTTGCTTCGTTTCCTAAAAGCTTGCCATCATAAAAGAGACAAATCTCATAGATCAGTAACTGTTGCTTCTTCTTCTAAAATTTTCCCATTTAGTCGAGCTCGAATCCGACATCGCCTTGAAGTATATGCAGCAGACGCTTCAAAGCAGTAAAGGCTGGAAAACTGTACAATTCAGTGACTCGCGTGCTGCTGATGTCGCATTTGACACCGAGCCATAGGTCATTGCAAGGATCCGTGCTACTGTCCCAGGACAAAGGAAATGAAGACCAAGCTGTGCGTAGAGCAATGAGTGCGTTCACTGCAACAGTGAACCGATCGAGACTGAGTTGGAAGGCAGAAAATGACGAACATGCAATCCAAGCGCTCGACTATATGCTAACGTTTCATAGCTTAGAGCAGTTAAAACTCGGCTAGCATGTGAAGACGGCGGTGCAGGCGCTGTGCATGGAGCCGATTGAGATGACGAACTCCTGAGTAAAGAGCTGACTGATGGTGTTCCAAGCAAGTAAACCATATGATAGACCTAATAATTTCCAGGGCAAATGGAACTGCAGTAGTAGAGAAGCAAGCGGGCAAAATGGAAGGGGAAGGAGGAGGAGGAAGAACCATCATGAGGAAGCGTGAGGGAAGGTGAGGGAAGTGGGAAGGAGAGGAGGAGGGAGAGCAAAAGAAGGAAGGTGGAAGGAAAGAGCGAGACGATAAGTAGCTGGTGAGGCTGCATGGTGATATACATGGAAAGAACTGCTCGTGGAGCTGGAGGAGGAAGAAGGAGATGAAGTAGAAGAGGAGATGAAGGCTCGGGGTGCCCTTGTCGAAGGTCGCTCCTGAGGTTGATGGCCATTTCCACCCACCTTTCACCACAACGTTCTACCCTTTCACACATATTCACCCCTTCCTTTTTCACCCCCCACTTCCACCTATCCCATCTTTTCTAGCTCCTTCCTCTCAACTCTCCTCCAACATTTTAGGATATCCTTTTTACCTTTTCCCTACCCCATCTCCACTCTCTCAAGAAACAAGCTCAATGCTCATCATCATTCATAAGGCCTTGCATGTGGAGCATGGAAAAGAGGATGGAGAGTTGAGAGAGAGAGAGAGAGAGAGAGAGAGAGAGAGAGAGAGAGAGAGAGAGAGAGAGAGAGTAAAGGAGGATTTTTAGGGGAAAGAGAGAGAGCCTGGGGATTATGTGGAAGTTAAACTCTAGTTGCATGTGGAATTTTTCACACCACACTTCAACCTATACGATATTTTCTAGCTCCATCCTTTCAACTCCTCGAAAATTTCAGGGAATCCTTTTACCTTTTCTCTACCTCATCTCCACACTCTCATGTGTGGAGCATGGAAAAGAGGATGGAGAGTTGAGAGAGAGGAGAGACAGAGAGAGAGAGAGTAAAGGAGGATTTTTAGGGGAAAGAGAGAGAGACTGGGGATTATGTGGAAGTTAAACTCTAGTTGCATGTGGAATATGTCCAAATATGGGAGAAGGAATTTTTGGAAAATAAAAATCATAATTTCAATTCTTGAAGATGAGTTTCATTACTAAGGCTACCTTTTAGGCAGGCAGGAAAACCTTCCAAATTCTCAAGAAAAAACCTTCCAAATTCGTTGCTTGGAAAAATGCTTTCTTTGGACACTCTTTTTTCCCGTTTTGTATTTTTTTTTCAATCAAAAAATAAATCCCTTTTCTTTCCTTGCAAAAAAAAAAATCATTGATTTAAGTAGCTTGATTTAAACACTGATTTCCATCAAATTATTGGATTTTTAGGGCATCAATTTAATGGATTTTTAGTAGTGCCTCTTTAGAGGTAGTGGTACAGTGGAGGATTGAAACTCTTTTCTGAACATTGAAGTGGAATTTTAAAAAATGTTATTAAGCTCAGTGTTTCAAACCCGTTTCAAATTGCCATGTATGGACATCATCCTAAAAAAATGCCCTTTCCCATTAAAAAACTCATTTGCTTTCGCTTTTACATATACTAGGAGGCAACGCCTATGTGCACTTGTGCACTGTTTAAGATCCATTTAATAGATTTTGTTAGATCGATGTACTAGTTTTTGTAGGGATTTAAATCGTGTGATTTAAAATGGTGAATTAAAACGATGAAAAAGATGGAGGTTGCAGGTTGATTCACCATTAGCTAGCCAATCCAAGGGAACGTCGCACTTTCAAACAGTGGATTTTCAAGTGATTTTGATTTAAAACAGTGATTCCAATCTTTTTTAGATCTATTTCATGGATTTAGTAGATTTTCAAAGGATTTAAATCCTCTAATTTAAAACCATCATTCGTATTGATTTCATAATTTTTTCCTTTACTAATTAAAAATTCTTTTAAAAAACACTCTTTTCTTTTTGTGATGGTCCATTCCCATCATACCTAAAAATGATAAATATTACTTGTATATGGTAATGAAGTGTTAAAAGAAGGTGATTTTAACTATTTAAACTATCTAAAATGATTTATATGCACTCTTTTATTTAAAAACATTGTATAAAAATCTTAAGGTGAAATTCAATATATTGCGAGATTGTTGGCTTTTTTGTACCTACAAGACGTACACTTATCTATACAATAGAGATCGCTCTGATGATTACACACTTTTTCAAAGCTTATCCCATCCGTACTTAATCATAGAATGCACCTAAAACCAAGTGTCACGTTTGAACAAACCCCCCCCTGTATTGGCAAAATCGTTAAAAAACCCTTATTTTCTAGCGCTTGTCTAAACTTTTTGCCCTCCGTATAATTAAAGGTTTTTTTAAAATCTCAAAGTTTTTTTATTGGAAATTTTAGAAGATTGAATCTCAAGTCTACCGAGAATCAATCTTAGCCCTCATGTGTCAAGGGCTTACCCCTTCACATTCCGGGGTCTTCAAAAAACGAATCTTAGGTACCCGATGTTCTCGTTGTTCCAATGTGGCAACCAAGTATACTAGCATTTGACAATAAAAAAAGGGAGTCCACCTCTCCCCCTTATAAAACGACTTAGGTGTTGATGCCCACTCACCATATATGTGGTCCAGAGAGATGTCCTTTCCCTCACCCCACCTTCTTTTCTTTTGAACATTGATTTGAGAAACCAACCTTCCAACTACAAAGTTACATTTTAAGTCCATCCTTCTTCACTCCCCCTTAAGATTGATAAGGTCTTCTTACTATCTATTAAGTAGAGAAATACCATACCTGATGACATGTCATGGATTTGGAGGTTCGGGGGAGGAGGAGGGAGGTTCGGGGGAGGGGGAGGGAGGTCCAGGGGAGGGGGAGGGAGGTTCGGGAAGAGAGGAGGGATGATGAGGACATGTGGTGCGACGAGATGGTAGAGGCAGCAGACTACAGAAGGGAACAATGTAGACAAAGGTCTCGTTAGACACGTGGCACATTGACATGCGACAGAAGGGCCACTAGAGATAGAGAGAGATAGACAGTCTGAGAGAGAAAAAAGAGAGAGGGGAGGCAAACTGTGGCGACTGCTATTGACACTAATTGCCACGAGGATTGCTGCATAATGACTCAGAGACATTAGATAGAGATGGTTAGAGACATGAGAATAATAGTAAAGAAGAAAATGTCACCTGGTTTGTAAAAAATGTAGAGTCATCATGAATAAAAGAAGTAAAAAGGTAAGGTACAAAAGAAGATGGTGACTCGTTTGAAAAAAACATAGGGTGATCATGAATAAGAGAAGGGCAAAGGTAAAGTACAGATGCAGAAAGTCAAGTATAGATGCGGAAGGAAGAAGATAAAAGTATAAATGACTAGGTCCATGACTAAAAGTAAGGAAAAATAGTCTATGAAAAATAGAGATAGCATCTGAGAGCGATCATAGCCAAGGAAGAAGGTAAAGTACAAATGAGGAGGCCTATGAGTAAAAATAAGGAAAAGAGTCCACAAAAAAGGAGATATGCATGCATGTGAATTGTTTAAATTCTTCTTTCAACATTTTACATTGAACAAATCATTATTTGCTTTTTCCTTGTTTTTGGTCATAGACCTCTTCCTTTGCACCTCCTTTCTTTTATTATTATCTTACCATATGTCTTTTAAAACCATGTTTAAGCCAAAAGTTCAATGATACGGGTGCAATTGCATCCAACATGTATGCAAGATAGCAAGAAATGCCAGCCTCAACAACGAGACCCCTACCAAATCTCTTCCCAAGAAGATTCGATGGTAGAGTCCGCAGCCTCAGCAACGAGATCCCCTCTGAAATTCACAGTCATCTACCCCTCCTCAAGAGAAGATAAGCTTCCTCTGACTATAGCCCACAAATTGTATGGTGCAAAAGCATTAAGTAGGAACAACTCGCATGCCACAAGCTCAACAGTTGCTGGGTTACGCACATGGAATCCCAACTCTGAAATCAAAATAAGCCATAACCCGAGGACGGGTAATTAAATGGATCCGCGAGTATGTTGTCTCTGTGCCAACATGGACTTAGGTAGTACAGAATGTGTTTGTAGAGTAGCAGCTTTTGTCAAACCAATCCACATCTTCTTCTCTAGACCTTCTTCCATCTATTATTCAGGGAGAAAAAGATATGGATAGAGTTGAAGATTGATGAAGAAGAATATGTATTGACAATAAGGGGGATGGAGATGGAGATGGATTGGACATAAAGACAATAATAAAGAAGACGATGGTGATGAAAAACATACAAAAGCCATGACATATATAGAAAGGCTATGATAAAAGCTCATAAGAGAAAAATATTGATGATTTGGAGTGAGGAGAGGTAGGGAATTTGAAATTGAAAGCTTACCTAATGAAGCATGCATCCTGAAGACTATAGGATATAGCAATTTATTCAAAAACATCAAAATTTTGTTCTATACATACATGCAACCAAGTAATCATTCTAAAGTACACTACGTGAGCTTCTCCTCAACCCACAGACACACCTAAATGACATCATTATGCATGGGTTAATGGGCCTCCAATGTTGTGCTAAAGTGATGCATACCCATTTGAGGGCACGCTCCATAACTTTCTTTTGATTTGTTGAAAACCAAAACGGATTGAAAATTTGGAATCCAAACTATTGGGACTACTACATGATGGTCTTAAAACATTGATAGTTGTTGGTATTTGTATCTAGATTCACCCTAAAATGGAAGAAGTTGGAAAAGGGCAATTTGTGCATGTGCAAAGATATTTTAATAAATCCAACACTATTTACAATTTTAAATTGTTTCTTTTTCCATGAGTTTTCCATGCACTTGCTTGCTATATGGCAAAGGTCATTGCATTTAATAATACACATAATCAAAGCTGATAGCGTGCCCTTTGGCTATTTGTGTTTTGAAGTATTTTAGGCCACATTGCACTTGTTTGGGATATCCAATTCTAATGGTGTGTATCGTTGGAGGGGAAAAAACCGACGGCTGAAATTTTGCTATTCTCACAAATTTTGAATTTTCACACCTCCCGCCCATCAAATCTTGGAACATTTAAACTATGTATCATAACACCTGGATATCCTAAATGCAGCTCTACATTTCCATATCCAAGCATTATTATAAATTAATACATGAGCTTGTGATGTCATTTTTTACAAGAACCAATATCTCATAATTGAAACTATGAAAGTTCACTTACAGTTTCAAAATCTCTATATATGTTGGATTTATTTGGGTTTGTACACACCTTTCATTGACAACACTCAAGAACATCAAAAAACGTAATTATGAATTATTTGCACAATGTTTGAACAAAGAATACTTGTATCATTAGGAGAAGAGATATGCAAAGGTGAGCAAAATGCAAAGGTGAGCGGAAAGCACGACAGGAAAATGGAAGCGGAAGGAGGAGGACTAACCATCTTGTTGATGCATGAGTGAAGGTGAAGGAAGGGGGAAGGAGAGGAGAGAGGTGAAGAAGAGCAAACTAGGGAAGGGAAAGTAGATGATTAGCTCATGAGGCATGGTGAGATGGAAGGAAGTGCAGTAGCAAGGGGAAGAATCAAATGAAGAGGAGGAGATCAACTTGCGCCCTTAACCATGGAGTTCTGATGCGATTCATAGCCAAGATTCATAGCGAAAAAGTGTAGCAAAATGCAAGATGAGATGAAGGTTGCTGGTGAGGTGGATGGCCATAGCCACAGACCTTTCAAGACACCATGCTCAACTTTCAAACATCTCCTGGGTGCATTTTCAAAAGATTTAAAACATTACTGTTCACACAACCCTACAAGCTATAAGATATTTTTTCAATTTTGTAAAATTTGCACCATTTTAGTTAATTTTGTTACATTTTAGGCTATAAAATTCTACAAATTCTCAAGAAACACCTTCAATGTTAGTTGTTGAGAAAAATGTTTCTTTGAACACTGTTTTTTTAACTTTTTGTATTTTTTCAAAGAGAGAGAGAGAGAGAGAGAGAGGATTACCATGCCAAACATGAGTGTATACATGATGCAATTCACCAAAAGAGACTCTTCCTCTCGAGCAATAGGAAGAGGAAGAGGAAATACCACATTTTTTAATAAGAGTGGAGGCAAGAGGACTTCAATTAGCCAAGATGTTGGAGTCGAGAGATTTAGTGGGACACATGAAGAGCTTCTCCATGATATTGAGGGGGAAGACCAACATCATGATGAGAAGGAGGAGAGAAAGCCTCAAGTATGTAGACGATAGTGAGAGAGGTGGGGATCACATTGGTTTGGAGGCCAATAATGCCATTTTTGAATTGGCAAGTGGGGGAGATATCATTAGTGAGTGGAGGGTTTTTAGTTCAAATTAATATCCTTGGATACCCTTACACACACTAATCATTCGTTCAAGGGTTAGATGGTATGTAGTAGTCCTTAAGATGTGTGGGGACTCCATACCCTAGGGTACATCTCTAATGTTATGGTTTTATGCTATTTTCAATTGACCAATGTAGTGGTTAGATTGCATGTTGTCGGAAACACTTTGACTATGATATGTTTGCTTGTTTTTGAAGCATGGATATGATCATGACTAAAATATGAAGCTTTACATCTTTGGTATATGCTTGAAGGAATGTACTTGTGGTATGACAAGAATAACACCATATTTGTAGTGTTTTGTGGTTTGTGGTTTGAGTGCACATTCTATGTTGGTATTGTATTTTTGTTACTACGTGGTTGGTAAGTATTTGTGCAGACCTTGGAGAGAAACCTAGAGGGTATGGGGTGGAAGCATCAAAAGGGTGCACAACACCATTTCTCTAGGAAAGGGTATATCATGAAAGGTCATTGGAATCAAGCTCGGAACTATAAGCTTGTGGGTTTGGACTCAGGAAAAAATCATACTCATGCATGAAGAAACTAGGTCTTCAAAATCAAGCGTAGTACCTCTCATGGAGATAGATGTGTCCAAATACTTACTTTGAGGCCCCAATCACGTCAAAGTAATGGTGGACACCAAGTAATCATCTTCCACATTACAATTGATAGAAGCTCAATCCTCTATGATTTGCCTAATTTTTGTAACATAATTTGTAATACTTATGCTACCTCTCCACATGCCATGAAACCTTTTCTTAAGCTAAATGTTTCTTGGTTGATGGCAGTACGATACATTTTTTGAATTATATCCCTTAATTGACCATTAAATCTTCAAAGCACGATAGTTGTCCTCCTTCACTTTGGGTCTTGACTTATGACGTCAATGGAGGGATGCAGGGCATATTGGGGTAGAAGTTTTTTTTGTGCTCATTCAACTTGGGAATAGCACAAGAGCTCGACAAGAGCAATGTCACTTGCGATACAAACAACCATAGTCTATTGTGGCCCCTATAATGAGAAGCAAAGTTTCATGAGCATCTCCTCCATTGTACTCTTTGCATCTACATTTTGGTATCAAAGCCACAGGATGTGATATAGATTTGTGCTCCATCTCTTCTTGGTGGCTATTGATGGTTTGCATTAAGGTGAGTGAGGGAATACAAAAAGCGTGAAATTTGTAGTTGAAGATCTCTAACTCTTTTCACCAAACTATTAGACCACGGTGTTGGTATAGTGTCTTCTTATTGCTTCTAATTGATAGTTGCAATAGTATTTTGGCCATGGTCTTTGAGTTGAAGAGTGCAACAAAGTAGTTTTTGAGGCAACAATGTGGAGAATCTAGTCCTTTCAACATGTGGACAGCACTGGAAACTACTCACAATAATAGAAAGTAGAGTTATGAATAGTGCCCTTGCTTTAGCGGTGTCAAAAGAGTCATTGAGAAAGAAGTTGAAGACCAAAGATTCACTGGAAAAAAATTTGCATCAAGGAATTCTCTTCATCAAATAGAGAAAGAGCTTGAAGTTGTAGGGATCAAATGATCTATGAAACGAAAGGGAGAGGCGTATTGTGCTAGTAGGAGTATAGAAGAGGGCCTTTTGGCATAGATTAAACATTACCATTACTCAAGCCAAACTTCCTTTTCTACACCCTATCTCACTCTACAAGAGGAAAACCCCTAATTCCATTTTCACCTAAACCATAAAGATGCCACCTCATATGGATAGACTACTCTCTTTATCTCCTCTCTATCCATATATCATCTATACATCAACAAAAATGAGCAAGACTGAATTAATTTTTTTGATTTTATCTATATAATTAAAAAAAAATTAAAAGTAAATTCATTACAAGATATATGCATACATACTACATTTCACACATATAATTTAAAGTCAAGTTGTCACTCCATTTATTTTAAATATGCCTAATCTATTATGCAGGACTAACATAGGCTTAAAATTTGCTATACTACTTCCTCTCTCTTCCCACTGAGGAAAGGGAAAAACCTTATGAAATGTTTCATCCCTTATCCAATCTCCCACTAGTTTTAAGACCTAATGAGAAATAGTGCTAGAATGGAATCCTTAACTAGAGAGAAAAAATCAACAAGATATCTACCCTTAGGTATAATATTGGTGGGATATCACCGCTTACATAAAAAAGGTGCTTGGAAATATATGACCATCTTCTACTATATGCTTACATACTATTATCTGGGCATATAGTACTAGGTTGATGAAGGGAGTGATTTATAGCTTGTCAAAGTACAAGATACCAAGCATGCCACAAAGTATGTGCCACCAGATGCAAGAAAGCAAGTGGCAAATTCACAACCCTTGAGGAGATTGGAAAGGATAAGACATCATGTGGATAGGTTGACATACCATGGTTATATGAGGATCCACTATGAATATATTGTTAGCAAAGTGCAACATGTTGAGCCATCATGTTTTGAAGAACCAGTCAAAGTTCTAGATTGGAGAGATGCTATGGATGAAGAGATGTATTCCTTGGATAAATATCATACATGGACTCTTGTCAAGCTTCCTAAAGGCAAAAAGGATATTGGTTGTAAGTTGGTCTATAAACTTAAATGCAAATTAGGGAGTGTTGAAGTGTACAAGGCAAGCTTAGTAGAACAAGGTTATGCCCAAACATAAGGCTTGGATTAGCTACTACAAGGCAAGGTTAGTAGCAAAGGGTTATGCCCAAACATAAGGCTTGGATGATGATGAGACTTTTAGCCTGGTATCAAAGGTGACTACCATAAGGACAGTTATTGCATTAGCTACCGTAAGGATAGTTATTGCATTGGATGGCATGTTTGGATGAAAGTTCAGAGGGGTATGTACACCCCAAGTTTCCCAATGCATGTGTGCAAGCTGAGAAAAGCTTTAGATGGGTTGAAGCAAGCACCTAGGACATGGTGTGATAAGATAAGAAAAACCTTACTAAGATTAAATTTTAGACAATCCAAGGCTAATTGTATGTCCAACAAGAGGAGTCAAAACTGCTAATCATCATCATATATGTTGATGACTTGATCATCACGAGAAACTATGATGCAGGAATTATAGCTATAAAGAAAAAATTGGCAAGGGAGTTGACATGAAAGGCCTAGGATAGCTAAGGTACTTTCTAGGAATTGAGGTTATTGATACTCCTCATGGCATTTGGATGACTTAAAGACAATATGATTTGGATATGCTGGGAAAATATGGTATATACAGCATGCAAACTAGTTGAAACTCCACTTGAGCAAAATGCTAAGATGTTTGATGATGGTTACTACTCATAGGATGTGATTATGTTCAGGAAGATGGTTGGAAGTCTAATATATCTTGCCATCGCTAGACTAGACTTGAGCTATGCATCAAGAGTGGTGAGTCAATTCATGAAAAAGCCCTGCAAGAGTCACCTTGATGTAGTGAGGAGCCTACTTAGATATGTGAAAGCCACAATCAATGTTGGCTTGCTCTATGTAAAAGGAGGAATATTCTTGCATGGGTATACAGATGCAGATTGGGCTAGCAGGGTTGATGATTGTTATGCATTACAAGAGGTGACCCAATTCATGCAAAAGCCCTGCAAGAGTCACATTGATGTAGTGAGGAGGATACTTAGATATGTGAAAGACACAATCAATGTTGACTTGTTCTATGTAGAAGAAGGATGAATATTCTTCCATGGGTATACAAATGCAGATTGGGTTGGAAGAAGGAGGAATATGTACACAGATGCAGATTGGGCTAGCACCATTGATGATAGAAGGTCAACTAGTGGGTATGCATTCTCTCTTGGAAGTGGTGCGATTAGTTGGACCAACAAAAAGAAACCCACAATTGCATTGTCTAGCACCAAAGCTGAGTGTATAAAGGGGCTGTCTTAGAGCAGCACATGAAGAAACTTGGCTAAGATTACTTCTTCATGAGTTGGGCATATGGATTGATAGCCCAGTAGCGATATAATGCTAGCCAGGAATCTCATTTATCATGAAAGGACTAAACACATAGAGGTCCACTATCACTACATTAGGGAGAAAATGATAAGAGGATAGATTAACATGAGACATGTCAGGACAGATGCCCAAGTTGTAGATATCTTTACCAAGTCATTGGGGTTTTATTTTTTTAGAGAGGCTTGTGATGTTTGGGCAACCAAGAATACAGCAACGTAAACAAATCAATGCCATGGTAGCACCAAGAAAGCAAACATCCTCAATCCCATGTCAACAGGCAAAAAACTAAATACATAGGAAAAACCATATGACATATTTGATGGAATTCTTCATTTTTTCCTTCATCCTTTTCTTTGTTACGTCATAGTCATCCCACTATATCCACCCATGTCTCCTTTGATTCCTCAATAACAAGAGATCGCATAGGGTGGCAGATAGGTTCAAATAGGATAGGGTTGGTGGTCAAGGGTAGGGCCACATAACATATTCCACATCAACACATAGACACAATTGCCACATCATCGTTAATGCAATGTCAACAGGTTGCCAAATAGATGGAGCATGATCTAGAAGAGCGTGGTGATCATATAGATTCTAGGAGACATGGCACCTGTGTATGGGTTGTTTGCAGGACTCTATACAAAAAACATAGGGGCTGGATCTAATGCGAGTAGGCCCAACACATAGGCTAGAAGGGTAGGGGCACACATACATGAAGAAGACCTTGAGAATATCTTGGAAGAACCTTGAATGGGACTTTATAGAGGTTAGGCCGATGCTAGGCTGCTGTGCAGCTAAGTGGGCCAATAGGGCCAAATCAAAAGGTAGCCAACTAGATCGACTCTTATAGATTGTTGGTTTAGTGGACTATAGATTGGGGTCCTTTTTGGGCCTATAAAAGGGAACCTTCAAGGGCTTTTTCACTATTGATCTAGCGAGCCACTTTTGGGAGCATAACAACTTGGTTCAAGGTGCAATCTAGGAGGATACAATGTAGCAAGGTCCAAGGAAGATGGGATCAAGGAGGAAGCTTGAGGACAAGGGCAAAGGAAAGGCAAGGGCAAGCCTAGCAATGGCAAGCCTAATGCCAACAATAAGAAGAAGGATTCCAATTCTGAATACGTTGGAGACCCTTCTAATGATGAGAATAAGAAAGAACAAAAACTTCAAAATAATTGCTTTTGTTGCGATCAATCAAGACATTTTGCAAAGGAATATAGAAAGAAAAGTTGAAGCAAAAGAAGGACTCTCATCAAGGTTCAGAGGAGAAAAATTCAACATTAGCACATGTGATAGCCTTAGGAGATCTTTTCTTGGTGTCATCTCCATGTTTATTGAGGTAAGGCATGTAGATCCTGGTGTTACATTAAGGATGCTTGACATCAACAGATGGTTTGGAGAAGATTCAAATATATTTGTGAAGGTGAAGGACAGTAATGAGTGCTTGGACTGCTCTGGGTGCTTGGCTAGTATCAATTACATGAGGGAGGAGTGTTTGGAAGGACCTATAGTTTCATGACCAAATGAGAGATGTGATATTAGAGGGGTCATTATAGAATTACACAATGAAGTTGAGTGTGCCTTCATGAGGTGCATGTTTTTCTTTCAGAGCAAGAAGACAAGAAAATGGATCTTCGAGTATCTGCATTCCTTTTTTAGTCTTAATAACTTGCTTTGGGTAGATTCAACACTTTGTATTTCTCATGTATCGAGAGATTGGAAGGTGTATGCCTTCGTAAAAGTCAGAGGGGGGAGTCTTATTGCTTCCATGAGCCCGAAATAAGGGTGCTAGCAACGGTCATGGTGGACTTGTTTAGTGGACTTATTCAAGCCATAGTGGCAGTGAATGAAGATAGAGACACCTATAGGTGGACACAGTGTGCTAAAGCCAAAGGAGTATTGGCATGAGAGCTCATTGATGATGTAGGTATTTTGGAAACGTATTTGGGTTGGACCTATGTACTAGGATGGTTCTATTGTGGAGGATTGGATTTAGAGGAATAGGTGCCACTGCTGAAAGACCAAAGGATGACAACAAATACAAGTTGTTCCACAGGGCTTCTTCATGGATCTAATGGAATATTTGCATCGATGTGTCGATGAGAGGGGGTATTGGAGTATAGATGGTCACCTCCCCATCTGTGAGCCCCCAAATGAGGAGTGAAAGGGGGAGGCAGAGTAGGGACCAGGGTATGTTAGATGACATGTGGGTAGAGTTTTAGCCTACCACAATGGGCTAGTCTAACAGGGATTGCAAGGATGCCACATGGACAATACATGGGTTGTCATATGGGAAGAAATATCACAAGAAAATAAAGAATAGAGCTACGTGGCTGCTTGGATAGATTTGCAAGGACTTGGAGTAGAAGAAAATTCTAGAACCTTTACTAAAAAGTAGCTGCAATACCATGTGGCATGTTCAGCAAGAGTGCATACAAGTTAATGGCCTTTAAAAAAACCAAAAAGCATGGTACAAATTGCATCGACATCTTGCAAAAAATGGAGAATGATTTAGAAGCATAGGGTGATCGCATAGATACCAAGACACATGATGCCTGTGTACACGTTGTTGTAAGCCCGTTCTAAGTAGCTATACAAACCTGTAGGGGCTAGAACTGATGCAGGGAAGTAGGACTAGGTCTAGCACATAGGTTGGAAGGATGGGGAAAACCTATATGGGGAAGATGTGGAGGCTTGTCTACATAAATAGCTTGGAAAGACCTTGACTAGGAATTTATAGAGCTTGGACAAGTGACAGGTTGCCATGTGCCTAGGTGGGCCAACAGGTATGGGTAACCAACCAAGTCGAATGTACAAACCGCTTCGTTAGTGGACTAGGGTAGTTTTGTCAACTAGTTTTGGGATCCTACTTGGGCCTTTAAAAGGGAGCCTTCAAAGTCTCATTCACTATCCATTTGGTGTGTCATTTTTGTGAGCACAATAGCCTAGTTCAAGGTGCCATCCAAGAGGATACAAGCTAGCAACAGAGCGTGTTATTTGCAAGGAATAAAGAGCTCACAAATCTTCACGATTGGCTATTCCCAAGAGCAAAAAGGAAGAGGGTATCAAGGAGAAAGCTTGTGCCTAATATTGCACTGCATTTAGGGTAGCAAGGATGCAAGTTTCCATAGCAAACAATGTCTTACAAGAGGCTATCCATAAGGATCAATCAGAAGGTGTGATCATAGGGCAAGCTTACGAAGCCAACTCAAGCTCTAGGAGAGCATGTAGGCCCAATGTTTTGGAAGTGCAAAGGAGGTAGGAGAAAATATGTGTATGGATGGGGGTCCACATCTAGGGTGGAACATTAGACATGGATTTTGTATTGTGTCAACATTGGATGGAAATATATTTTACTAGTCCTACAACTCTCTTTTGAGCATTGTTTAATTATTGTCTGCACAACACATTAAGGAAAGAAGTTTGAGATTTAAATACACCACTGTGTGAGTTCTTGGGCTCTCTAAATCTACTCTAAGGTTAGCTTCCATTGAGTGACCCTTTGTTATGTTCTTTAACAATGAATGTGTAGTATACTTGTGGACTAGAGCCATTGCATGTACCACTCGATTGGTTCCTATGAATGACTGCTCATTCGGTTCTATAATTGATGTTCAAACTCATACATCTGAAACCATATCACTATCATAGCAATTGGTGGCTCATCACGTTATTGATACACTTAGCAGTGATCTCTCTATTGGATTAGGGACAATTGCACATTTGTGCACACATGCCACTAATCTAAGAACACATATTGTTGACCATATTTTGGCATTGGTTCTTGCACACATATGTCACCCTTGTACAACCTCTTGGCTATTCCTAGCACTTTTTTGTCATCATTTCACTATAGGCATGATTTTTGGCAACAATTCTTCCACCATGTCTTAGTTCATAAATTTCCTGAGTACTTCACTCATATCTATATACTTGAATTATCAAAAGACTTTGTTAGCTTGATAGATTCAACAATATCTCCATAGCAAATCAAGTATAAGCCCCATAATGGTAGCTCATAGTGTTCTCATCGGTATATACTCTTGATAGCACACAAGTAAGCCTCTAGCAAAGAGCACTAGCCAGTCTCTAGCATGGAGCTATACATAATAATCAGATCATTATGATGATATACTAGTCATGACTCTAGTTAAGATCCTTGAGTGAAAAGAGAACATACTTTAACATTTTGTTCCCAAAGGGTATATACTAGCACATAACTTCAATTTTCACCTCATGGGAGATCATATTCCACATTCTGATCATACACATTTCTAGGTAGGCCCTTAGCATTATGAACTCCCATCTACACCAGCATACATTGAATCTAGTCTGATGTATAACCATCACATGTATCCATGGATTAGACTCCATCTAATACCACATCAAATGATGTAGATACACACCAAGTGCTCCACAATTACTATGCATCCATGCAATAGGTAAGTCCTTAGTATGAGGCTCTCACATCTCTAGTAGCAAGCGGACATGTACGCTGCAGTGCCAACTCCTCAACTGATTTCATTCCAACATCCATCCCTAACGCTTTCACCTCGAACATGGATTATATCATGTTCGTGGACTCAGTTTCCACCAAAAGTGATCAATTGATAAGTCATCAAGACGTTATGACATTAGATCAGCTATGCCATAGTGCAGACTATTTGATCATTAGACCTCTTTTGATCAATAGATCATTTCTCAACATGAGGACATTTATGCATTCATGTGGCCCTACCCTAGTGTCGTGCACATTATCAAGTTTGGCCAAAGAGAAACCTAGGGAATCTCAATGTTCTAGCATGCACTTATGGGTGTCATATATAGTCAATGTAGATTATTGGTTGGATCCAGAGCTTTATATCTATGCTGACATTAGCATTCGGTAGCTCATATGGTTCAGGGGCACTTTTACTTGTATTTCAAGCTTCTAGGCATTCCTATCGTTAGGTCCACTATGAGCACATAGACGATTACCTTTAGCTCATGATAGTTGAGCAATAGGTGTGATAGGCTTCCATGCCTTCTTTGAAATTCTTAGCCTCGTCAACAAAGCCTATTACCAAGCTTGCACCTTTTGGCCCTATTTGATGCTGCCCTTACATCACTCTTTTCGCATTGACTATGTGGTCTTCTCTCAGTATTCTAGACCATGCATCATATGATAGAAATTACTCTACTATATCATATACCATAGGTAGTGCTATCAGTACTTGTGGTTTGGTAAAACCCTTGCCTTTAAAAGCTAAAAGGTTGACAAATATGGAAGAGCCTATACAAAAAAAAGATGTGTTGCATTTGGTCATATGCATATAATCAAAGTTTCAACCATCTCAAATGCCACTTCAGTAAATGTGAGAGGCATTCAAGAGTTGAGGAAATTTAGTCAAGTATGCAAAAACCATTTCAAAATAAGATATATCATAGTTGGTCATTTGCACACAATCCAAGAGTCAAAATGCTAGTTCACTAAAAGTAAAAGAATTCAAAAAATAAGAACATGGTTAAAAGTATGGAATAATTTTTTCAAACAATACTTCATAAAATTTCACTTCTCTTTTGAAAGCTAGCATAATTTATCCAGTTGTCCATTCAGATTGGGCCAGACAGGCAGTGATTATGGTTAATAAAATGGAAATTATATTCCCTATAAAGCGAAAAAGACTTTAAATAAAATCTATAATATGAATTCTTCTAGATTTTTTTTCTTAGTGAGATCCAAGGATTTTTAGTCCTTTTACCCTAACTAATTGAGCTACCCAAAGTACAAGGGGAATCACTATTAATTATCGCTACATTATTACTACCTTTTGTATTGTTGAATGAAATGCTAGACTACTTATTTTAATGACCTATTGAAATTCTAGCTTAAAAGGAAAAAGTTACCTTTTCACCCAATCCTTCTTATTGGAACAAAGATCAACAAGTTTTTGCTTTTGTATTTAGCACACAAGTTGTGTCACTGTGTGTGCAAAATTAGGTGAGGCATGAGGAATACATGCATGACTATATTTTTCTTTCTAAATATGTTATGAAATAAAGTTTGTACAAAACTAACTAGTTTGGATCATACAAAATATATTTTGTATGAAATACATGGAAATTAAGGTACCCTTCCAATTTGATGGTATGGAAGGGTGTCATGTCCATTAATTTTACCACCTTTCATATAAAATGAGAATCGAATATGAATAAGGCAACCTAGGGTGGGTGTGCCAGACTCACCCTTTATGTGAAGATACAGAAGGAATTAAACTAATGTAAATGGGGGGGAGGGATTTAGTCTTTGTTTGAGGGCCAAAAATGTTGAGAGCAACATATTTTCAAAATTTGCATATCAAGAGACTTTTGCGGCAAGGACTTGCACGTGACATATGTTAGACTTTGTTTGTGTCAAAACTGGGATGGCAATATTATTAGAGGGGCACGTGTGGGGGCCAAGTCTTTGCATGAGGGAAGAAAGGGAGGGCAAAAAGGTTGAAAGCAATAAGGAGCACAATTTTTGGGAAAAGATTTGCATGCGACTTTTGTGAAACTTTGTTTATGTCAAAAGTGAGATTGCAATATTATTAAAGGGGTACTTTGAAGTACTTCACCCTTCTCTAAAAGGAAAAGAGACTTTTGGGGTTGGGATTTGCATGGGACTTGTGTGAACTATTGTTTGTAATATGTGATAAGGTGGGTTGTGAGAAAGAAATTGTGGGCAATGAGTCTTGATGGGTGAGTATGAAGGAACGAGTGGAGGTGCAAGAGGCGGTAAAGTTCAAAACACCCACCCATCAACAGACATCCATGAGATGTAGAAAGGTAAGTTAGGTCAAAACACCCACCCACTCGACATCCATGAGATGTAGTGTGATGAAACGAGTGGAGGTGCAAGGGGTATAAGAAATGCCAAAACAAACACCCACTAGAGAGGCTTGAAGATGTATGGTGGGTGTTTGTGCCAACAAGTACACTAGTATATGGGAAGCATACATATCTCACATAAGAGGAGGTCCTCACTCATTGCCAAACATGCATATATGTTGCTCACCTCTAGGAAATCTGCACGCAAGGGTGGTGGTTTCTACTAGGGAACCTTGCCTATCAAATTTTGGTGTTCAATCGCCTTGTTGGAGATGGGAAAAAGGGTTGGCTACTTGATAGCCTTAGGCTCCATTGATGTTGGTCTGTTATTGCGCTTTTTTTTGGGGGGGGTGGTTTTGGTGGTCTGTTGTTCTAGGTTGTCTTTCTTGGACACGGGCAAGGAGGGAGCAATGGCCCTTCAATGTTGACTTATGCTCACAAATGCTCAGGAATGCAGTTGGTGGGAAAGTGAAACTCGAGTGCTAAGGTCAAAGGACGGTGGAAGAGGCAACAAGGGTCTACGGAAGAACTCCAGGGTACTTATTTTCTAAAAACCCTTTGTGGAAGAGTGTGTATGACAAAAAAAAAATGGTGGAATGTGTGGGAGCTCTTCGTGTGTCCTTCTCCTTCTCCTTCTTGTTGCTCCTCCTCCTCTTCTTGCTTTCCTTATCCTCCTCCAGTGCTGCAACCACTCACCAACAAGATGGTTACTCTTCTTCTTTCAAATCTTTAGTTTTGGGCATTTCCCTTCTTTCAAATCTTTTGTTTTGGGCATTTCCCATGTGTTTTTGGGCACTTACCATTTTGTTTTGTTTGTTCTGGGCACCCACTTCCCATTTTGTTTTGATGTGGGCGCTTTTCCCATCTCTTCCTTTGTCTGCTTCTTGTGCCTCCTCCTCATTGCTTAGTTGTTGCTCACCCAAAATGAGATCTTCTGTGGTGCTCTCAAATTTTGATATTGCAAGCTTTGCGTTTTCATCTCCAGCCTTGATCTGATGGGTTCACTGTTTGCAGTGAATGCTCTCATTGCTCTGCGCACAGCTTGGTCTTCAAATCCTTCCTCCTGGGACTCCAGCACCGATCCTTGCGTCAAACCATGGCTCGGCATCGTCTGCGACAGCACCAACACGCGAATCACTCAATTGTACAGCCTTTGATCCTAGTTTTTCATGCTTTTGCACTCCAATTTCTCCCGGAATTGCATACTTCAATCGGTCAGGAATGGCGTATAACTTTGCCCTTTCTTGTTGGCAGGATTCTCATCAACCAAAATCTGAATGGAAGCCTGCCCTCTGCTATCGGAGACTTGACCAATTTGACAGACTTGTATGCTTCTTCAACTCGCTTCAAATCTTTCGATTTCCTTCGGAGGTTTGGCTTTATGACCTGCTGCTTTTCTAAATTCACAGGGACTTATCATCCAACCCAGGGCTAGGAGGCAGTCTTCCTGATGAGATTGGAAAGTTGATCCACCTGAAGAAATTGTAAGCGAATCAGACATTTCTCTGCTTCTCTAAACGCTCACATACTTGGTAGCTTCTTTCTTCCAAAAACCGACCAACAAATGCTTCAAATTACTAGCAGGGAGGCCTAATTGCGTGTGATTGTACAGTTTTGCGCAGTTCTGTGGTTTCTCCGGTCCAATTCCATCCTCAATAGGGAACATGACGAACTTAAATTACTTGTAAGAACACACAGAAATCTTACAGTATGGACGAATAATAGTTTTGATTGGACGCTAGTAAAGAGAAATTTCACACTGTAAGATTCCGGTTTCCTAAATCTCCAGGGGCTTGACTGGGAATTCTTTCACGGGACCCTTACCAGCAAGCATTGGGCTCCTCATGAATATGGTCTGGCTTGATTTATCGAGCAATAACCTCAATGGGGATTTGCCAGATTCAACCAAAAGTGGTACTGCAAGCGGTTTGGACAACTTAATCAACGCACAGCACTTGTGAGCCAAGAATTGCAGTCTTGTCTTTTGAAAAAACGTACTTGATTCAAACTCGAACTTGTATGGGAATTAACAACTGGACTCTTCTTGTATCATGGTTCGCAAACGGAAGCCATCTACAAAACAATTCTTTCTCAGGGAGCGTTCCATCGTCTATTTTCAATCCCCAGATGCAGCTCTTACACTTGTAAGCGGTCTGTGACAAAATTTCCCTCTGAATTCGGGAGGCCATGATTTGCAAAACCATTGATTGTGGTGAAATTGCGTGACCAGGTTGCTGCACGAAAACAATTTCACAGGAAGTATTCCTACAAACATTGGCGATTTGCTAGATGTTCAGATATTGTAAGTATGAAAACAGAGCCCCTATTTCTTGATATATGGTTTCAATACATCTATCTTGATTAATTTTCAGTTGGATGTCTCAACATCCTCTAATGCTCCTTCACAATTTGTATTCATTTGGCAGGCGATTGGATAGTAATCACCTCACCGGTGAAGTTCCATCTGGGATCAATGGCATTAAAAATCTCACGACATTGTATGCTCTGGGAACTGAGAATTGGTGTCAAGCATTGTTTCTGAACATATTACTTGCTCTAATAAGAAGTTGATCATTCTGTAAGGCCCATGAGTTTCCTTCTGTTGTTCCTCAGGCAGCTCAACAACAACTCTTTAACCCATCTCCCAGATCTTTCTAACAATAAGGCGCTGCAAATGCTGTAAGATTTTGTATCCGACCGATGCTCTGCTGTGCAGAATAGTATATGTTGCTTTGCATTTTCTTCCTTTCATTCAGACAACACGAAGGTAGTTTTTGAAAGTTCACGTCTCCATCGCAGGGAGCTTGGGAATAATCCTTTCAACAACTCGATGATTCCGGCTTGGATCACGAATTTGACAAACCTCCGCTTGCTGTTAAGTCGGTTTTTGCACTCTTTTGTGTATAGCGTTGGTGTTATGTATGACGCAGGGAGCCAAATGGAATCTGGGCAGATGTTAATTCTGTCGATTAATTTCCTCTCCTACCCTTTGCAGATCCATGCAATCTGCAAATTTGAGCGGCGACATATCTGCTGAAATTTTCGAACTGGAGTACATCTCCAACGTGTAAGTTTCTCACGGCTTAATCGATAATGAATCGGATTTACAGCCAATGGCGAAACGCATGAAGAAGCTGAGTGAAATCTATGCACTGCTGTAATTAAAGGACGCTTGGATCGAACAATTTGAACGGAACGTTGAACATGAGCGCATCAAGTCCGACACTTCTGCTCGTGAATGTGACGAACAACGATATATCCGGCCTTGATATCGGCAATTACGCACAAGAATTACTGTGAGTGGGTTCTCATCCCTTTCTCATTCTCAGCAGTATTCCGAAGACTTTGCTAGCTGTGATACGATGATTTGTGTGTTGAGATACTGTTTGGTTGATTCTCCACAGATTGGATGGAAATCCTTACTGTAACAACAATCCAAGTACTTGTACAAATGCGATATCGCCTGCTCTGCCCGCAGTTTCTCCCGCCCCCGCCCCCGCCCTCTCAGATTGCACAAATATATGCCCCTCCCAATATGCAATCAATCCTAGAGCTTCTGGTAGTTGCCGATGCGCCCGCCCTGTCTTGGCCAATGTTACCTTTCTTGCATCTAAACTTCCCCTTTTGACCGACTACAATATCTCTCTAATGGAGCACAAACTCGCATCTGGGCTGAGCGTCTTCGTTGGAAACCTGCAATTTCTCGACAGCCAAGTGGTGGTGCAGGTCCTCTCGAGTACTCAAGTGACGGTTTCGGTGTTCCCACCTAGCATCACGGATGTATGGAACCCGAACGATGCAGCCAGTATATCGTACGTAATAAAAAATCAGGACATTGAGTTTCTTGACATCGGACCAATAGCTTGTCAGTTTCTCGGCAGTCCTTACAATTCGGGTAATTCGCCGACGTACTCGTGATCTGAAGGCGTTATTCGTTATCGTATTGCTTTGATTCTTACGACATTCGGACTATAAGTAACATCTTACAGAGCATCGCCTATATCTGGCTTTCTCCCATTTCTATTTTTCTACAGTGCGCGTCTCACTCTCTTTGATTTCATGCCTCAGTCGCCATAGTGACCAAGCTCAGCACAGCTGCCAAGATTGGTATCGGAGTCGGTGCGTCAATTTTTGTGATTGCCATCATAGTGGTTGCGGCTTACGCTGTCACGCAGAAAAAGAGAGCAGAGATAGCAGAGTCGCAAAGAAAGCCTTTCGGTAAATAATGCTGGCATAGATTTGGATTTTTTCGCTTGGATGACCAAGTACTGATTAGAGATGCTGTGGTTGTTGTTCACAGCTGCTTGGATCGCCGCCAGCGAGGGAGAGACCGCCGAAATTCCTCAGTTGAAAGGTGCTCGTTGGTTTTCGTTGGAGGAGATACGAAAATATACTAAGAACTTTAGTCCAAACAATGAGATCGGTGAAGGAGGATACGGAAAGGTAGCTTCAGGATGTTTTCCTAGAATTTTGAAGTTCTGATCAGTCACTTCGTGCTGGCATTTTCTAATGACGAACTCAAGGGCTTTCAAAAATCATCCATAAGTTTGCGATCGCTTTACTACATGCTGGGAATTCCTGCACAGGTGTACCAAGGTTATCTCTTAACCGGAGAACAGGTGGCAATTAAAAGGGCGGGGGCTAGCTCTTTACAAGGTGCGACAGAGTTCAAGAATGAGATAGAGCTTTTGTCTCGGGTGCACCACAGGAATTTGGTTGGTCTGATCGGATTTTGTTTCGAAGAAGGAGAGCAGATGCTGGTGTACGAGTACATGCCAAACGGAACACTAAGAGAAGGCTTGACTGGTATCATTGAATTTATGAAAGATACAGTGTGTAAGCAAGAGAACAAATATATGAGCAATGCTAAGCTGAAGCAATTCTCTAATGTTTAGCAATAGTTCCTGTGATTGAGTCTTTCCCAGGTCAAACTAGATTGAGTTTTTGTGATGAGCAATCCTGAAGTAGTGTAAGCTGAAGCAATTCTGTGATACCAATTAATCAGTTTCTGTGCTTGAGTCTTTCCCAGATCGACGAACTGGATTGAGTTTTTGTGATCAGCAATCCTGAAGTAGTGTAAGCTGAAGCAATTTTGTGATATTAAGTAATGAGTTTCTTTGATTGGGTTTTTTCCAGGTCGAACTGGATTTAAGATGGATTGGGAAAGAAGGCTTGCAGTTGCCCTGGGTTCTGCAAGGGGCATTGCCTATTTGCATAATGAAGCTAATCCACCGATCATTCACAGAGACATAAAGTCGAGCAACATCCTTCTGGACAACAAGCTAGTCGCTAAGGTGGCAGATTTTGGTCTCTCAGTCGACCTTACATCCAAGTTCGAGGACAAATGCTCTGTGTGGACAAAAGTGAAAGGAACACTGGTATGTGGAAGAACTTGCTTCAACAACAAATGCTAGCAAAAGACGAATTCAGCATCATCTTCCTTATGGGTTTGTGTGAAAGCAAATTGTGAAACGTAGCAAGAAGCAGATTATTTGCCTTCACACATCCACAAGCTGATGTGGATGTGTGAAGGCAAATAATCAGCTTCCTGCATCTGCAAGCAAATTCTGAAATGTTGCAGAAATCAGCTTGGGGATGTGTGAAACCAAATAATCAGCTTCCTGCGACATTTCACAATTTCCTTTCACACATCCACAAGCTAGTCAGCTTCCTGCAATTTGCTTTCACAAATTTGCCAAGTTGATTATCCCCTAGCTAGGCTGGCTATACATCAGCCTAGCTTGTGGATGTGTCAAAGCAAATCAGCTTAGCTTGTGGATGTGTGAAAGCTAATTGTCACATGTTGCAGGAAGCTTGTGGATCGGGTAGCTATTGTAGTGTAGACGGAACTGATGATGGGAAACTGAATGAAACAGGGATATCTGGATCCAGACTATTACATGACGAATCAACTGACATATAAGAGCGATGTGTACAGCTATGGGGTGGTATTGCTGGAGCTGGTGACAGGAAGGGCTCCAATTCAGGCAGGCAAGTATGTGGTGCGTGAATTGAAGATAATGGTTCGGGAAGGGGGGATGGAAGCTGTAATGCAATCAATGGTGGATCCAAATCTGAGAGACTATCCGTCCAAGTCATTGGAAAGGCTGGTGGAGTTGGCATTGAGGTGTGTGGAGGATGATCCAACAGATCGACCCACCATGGCAGAGGTGGTGAAAGAAGTCGAAGCTCTGAGCTTGCAGCAGCAGCAGGTGCCCTTTGAAGCCTTGAATGTAGAAATTGGAGATGACCAGTCGCCCATATATTCCAGGCAATATGAAATTCTCTCCACTCATTCATTCGAGTATAGTGGGAGCTTGCCTAGTGCTGCATTTCCCAAGTGATTGCTCAAAGGATGATGCTTTATGAGATGCTCTCATAGTGTCCCAAGCTTGGAGCCTCGTTAATAGGCACTTAAGGATTGTGATTGGCTGCAATCAATCGAGTGATATGAATTGACTCTCTCTCTCTCTCTCTCTCTCTCACACACAC
The DNA here is from genome assembly GCF_047967505.1 of Dipteris shenzhenensis. Lineage (NCBI taxonomy): Eukaryota > Viridiplantae > Streptophyta > Polypodiopsida > Gleicheniales > Dipteridaceae > Dipteris > Dipteris shenzhenensis. Next base: position 15,073,853 of record NC_141605.1, read on the forward strand.
GCACGCACGCACGCTCACACCCCTTGGAGCTTCCTTAATCGCCACTAAGGAATGTGATTTTGTGTTGATATGATTTGACTCTCTCTCTCTCCCTGTCGCGCCCCCCCCCCTCCTCCCCCCAAAAAAACAAAACAAAACAAAACAACAACAACTTGGGGCCGCCTTCATCTAGACCCAATGTAGGGTCATTACAAAATGGAATAAGGACCATCTATTGTAGCTCCAACTACAACTTCATTGCTTGTTACTTTCACCTTTTGCCCATCAAGGGGTGCACCCATGTTATTTTGGACATCATGTATGTCAACCATTCAAGGAATATTGTGAGGTTGCTAGATAGAGACATGCTCGATGATGAGAAAGAGAATCTCATTCCTAACATGTTCCAAAACCTCCATGGAACCCATGCTTGTATTTTAACTCTATAGCACAACAAACTTAAAGGTATAGTGTCTTAGATAGACTCCTTATTTATCATGCATGAGTTATCACCCTAAACTTTGAAAGATGATAACAAAATAATAATATGTAGATATATCAATGTTGATGATGTCACCTCCAATTTAATGTTTCTTGTTTTTGTAAAATTCTAACAATATGACTCTAAACAAGGTAATTGCTAGTGACTTTCATCTATTATAATATGATGCCTAGTGACAACTATTGTATGAGGCTCAGTTGGGCCTTACAACAAGCAAAACAAGGGCATTAGTGTGACCCATGAGACACTATTCGAAATAGTGTATGTGTTTGAAGTGTCCATTTAAATTCACTTATAAAGTTTTAAGCCTTATACATGAGATTATATAGTTTTAAGATTTATACATGAGATTACACGCACATGTACGTCGCACACACGTGCATGAACACATGCACGCACGCATGCACACATGCACACACACATACATGCGCGCCTGTGCATACACACACATACGAAAGTGTAAAATTGCAAGATAGAATTTGGAGTTCTTTTCCTCCACCTAGTGTTCATTGTAAGGTTGAAGCTAAGGAACAAATAATAGAAGCATGACAACGAGGACTTTGTTATAAATGCATCCTTTCACATTAATTTCAGGGATGCTAATCCATGATATCTTTTGAAGCATCATGGGCAATACATGGGTTGCAATGTTCGACTAGCCTCACAATAGAATATTAGAGGTTCATCAAGGCTCAAAAGGAGCTTAGGTGTAGAGGATTGCAAAACCATTCTAGAGCATGTGGCAGTAGGTGCTATGCGGCATTTGTGGGTAGGTACAATGTTGGCATTGAAAGCATAGATGCTAGTATCTTGTCTCGAGAGTCAATTGTTAATGATATTCCATGCTCTTTGCCAAAATTCCCACCAACTTTAATCAGTAGGGTAGAAGCACAAATGCCAATTTTTTAACTTGCGCATTGATTTTACCACGCTTCATGATTCTCGAAGATAAATGCATGATGCAACCATATCAAGACACATCTATACTATATCTTAAGGAGGGAGGAGGAGCTTACCTTGCCACGTGTCGCGAGGGGAGGGAGAGCAAAACTACCACGTGTCGCGAGGGGAGGGAGGAGGGAATTTTAAAACTGCTCTCCACGCCATGAATAACGCAATGAACATGCTGCTAGCCACTGTCGGGCTAGAACACCGCCAGTGCACCACCCCATTACATCTCTTGGGCTGCACACACCCTCCACCCTCATTGCCCAGCACCCGCTCCAATGCTCCCTCCTCACAATCTCAACATAGTCCTCCTAGCCGCACTGCTCCAGTGCTCTGTCTTGCTCCATTCTGCCCGCTGTCCTGCTCCATTCTACCCTTAGCCCACTGTCCTAGACTTGCCTCCAACTCGCTGCTCCAACCTCCATTGCCCTCCAACTTCTCCAGCTCCTGCATGCATGATTGCTCTATCTCTCGCGTGTATCGTGCTCCGTGAGTACGTAGACCTTTGCAGACTTTTGAGCGTGGACCTTCTGGCCCTCCGTAGGTTGTGACTTCGTGCTCCGTGTTATGCGTTGCTCTAGTTCTCTGTGAGTCAGTGCTGAGCTAATCACCTTCGTGCTCCGTGCTCAGCTCGTGCGCATCTCCAAGATCTTCCTTCATGCTCCATGCTCAACCTGTGCGCATCTCCAAGTGCATGCCCACTTCCCAATGCCAGGTGCCCGCCTCCTCTCTCTCTCTCTCTCTCTCTCTCTCTCTCTCTCTCTCTCTCTCTCTCTCTCTCCCCCCCCCGCGCTTCGCCCTATCTTTCTATATTTCTCTTGTGTGCGTTCTTTCAATGGGAAACACTCTTCATGTAGCGCATTTGAAGGCTCTCTCTCCTGCTTTTCGATGGCTCTCTTTGAAGGCTCTCTCCTGCTCTTCCTTGGATGTGAATTCAACATTTATTATTATTTTTTAAAACAGCTTCAATGCATTGTTTCCTGAAATTTTATGCAAAGTTGCATCGGATCATCCCTCAAGAGGTCTTTTAAGCTTGGGCCAAGACGATTTTTGTATGTATTCCATTTTTTAGAGAGAGAGATAGAAAGAGAGAGAGAGAGAGAGGGAGAGAGAGAGATTCTCCCCGCCCCCACCTTCTTCCACTTATCTTTCTCTTACTTGGGTAGAAAAGCAGATACTTTTGTACCTCTACCCTCTATCTATTGCATGCATAGACATGTACAAGCCATTTTGAGAGAGAGAGAGAGAGAGAGAGAGAGAGAGAGAGAGAGAGAGAGAGAGAGAGAGAGAAAGATGTGTAGGGGTCCATCGATGCTAGGGGAAGATGAGAGGGGCATGAATACCTAAGGAAAGGAGAGGGAAGCATCTCTGAAAGAAAATGAAGATAATGGAGGAACGAAAGGAGGAAAATCAAGAAGGAGAGATTTTCCTGGAAGGAGAAGAGGGAGTGTGCACCCTATTATAGGTCAAACGCTACCTTGCATGTAGACACATATGCTCCACCCTCCTTTCCCTTTAACTAATTAATTGATTTTAGCATATTCCTCAAGTTGGGGGACATGCAGGCGTCAGTCTTATGCGCATTTTGGGAGATAGTGACATTAGAAGTTTTGTACTTTTGTGCCTCTAGCCTCTATCTATAGCATGCATAGAAGTGTATGGGCCATTTTGAGAGAGAGAGAGAGAGAGAGAGAGAGAGAGAGAGAGAGAGCTTGTGTGTGTGTGTGTGTGTGTGTGTGTTGAGATGCACATTTCGAAAGATAGTAGCATTAGTCATTTGATAAACCCCCCGCCCCCCCCCCCTCTCTCTCTCTCTCTCTCTCTCTCTCTTCTCATTCACACATCTTGCATGGCTCTCGCATTCACACACAAATGTAAATACACATACGTTTATAATCTTCACACACAAGCTTATCTAGCTATGTGTATATCTAATCTATTTTGTGTGTGTGTGTTTTCACCCAAAAAAATGTGTGTGTGTGTGTGTGTAGATTGGAGGCAGAATGCAAGAAAGGAGGGAGCTAAGGAGGCTTAATGGCTATGGCGATGAAGAAAGAACAAGAAAATGTTAATCCCATGTATAGAATGGTGCATGGGAAAACGTTAGAAATAGTGCGTGCTTTTTGTGGATGCGTACTCTACACTAGCCTTATCTTCTCCTAAAATCTCTCAATCATGCCTACTATTTCTCTCTACCTTGCCCATGCTACTTTAATTTACTTTAATTTCCACATGGTGCCAACTTTCAAATTCTCACTGCTCACTCAGTAGAGTATTTTTAATTTTGAATATTGTTTTCTTATTCTTTGGACGCTTAGATTCTTGAGAGGGGAAAACTGAACTAAGAACCATTTTTAAAAAAGATAATGGAGGGGGGAGACAGAGAGAGAGAGAGCGAGCGAGAGAGAGAGAGAGAGAGAGAGAGAGAGAGAGAGAGAGAGAGAGAGAGAGAGAGAGAGAGAGAGAGAGAGAGAGGAAAAACATAATGGTGGTCGGAAGTGAAATAAGTTAGTCTATTAGTTAGAGATGATTTAAATGATTCTAAGGAGTTTAGATTATATGTTTTAGCATTTACTTACATAGAAGGGTAGCTCTGTGTTTAGATTATATATTTACCTACATAGAAGGGTAGCTCTGTGTTAAGATTATATATTTACCTACATAGAAGGGTGGCTCTGTGTTTGATTTACTTACATAGAAGGGTGGCTCTGTGTTTAGGTTCCCGCATATGTTTTTAGTTTGAAAAATAATATTTTTCAAACCATTTATGTAGAATTCCATTCCAACTGACTGAATAAGGACATGCAAAATTAGTTGCCTCAATTGTGAGCCTCAAATTATCAATTGGCATTGTGTAGCCCAATTGAGTTGACCTGGTGGAGCTTTTTCCCCTTGAGCAAGAATTCAATGCACAATTATTTGCAACGTATATATATATATATATATATATATATATATATATATAGAGAGAGAGAGAGAGAGAGATGTACGGTTCAATTAGCTTTACTTTTTTTTGGGGGTTGTTTTTCTTGCAGGTGCTCGATTTTGTTGTAGGAGCAGCACTAGCTTCTCTCCATAACTTTTGTTTACTCAGGTAGGTGATTATTTTTTAAGCAATTGCCCTTGCTTTCTATTTGGAATTCTTTGCTTCCTTACGGCACATTCTCTCATGGTTTGAGCATTAGTTTGAGTGTAGAAGATAATTTTTTGAATTAAACAACCATACCTCTACACACGCATATATCACATAAATATATGATCATATATATGTGATGGGTAGGGGAGGCTAATTCATGGCAAGAGGAGGATAGGGGCATTTGATTTTTGAATTGGACGCTAGAGCGATGTGCCTTGCATGTGGATTTTTCCATCTCTAAAATTGGACGATGATGTGACGAACTTACCGCCTCTGAATTGGAAAATATTTGCACAGGTTGCCTTGGCAAGAGCTCATTCACAAAGATCTCAAGCCATCCAACTTGAATCCAAATTCTTTGAGGAGATGAGATTGGCTAGAATCTTTGGGTATCTAGCTCCTAAATATGTTGGTATGCTCACTTTTGATTTGGCACCTCATGTCAATTGATTTCTGCTCATGTTACTTCTAGGGAATTGGCTGTTTGGACTACTTATGTGCCTATCCTTACTTCTATCATGGCCAGTAAGCAAGGATATCATTCCCCAAAAATAGCTATCAAGGATTTGCCTTGGCCTTGAACTTTGATTGATTATTGTCATTAATAGATTTCTTCTTCTCTTTGATCTTGATTGAGAGTTTGGACTTAGATCCCTAGAGCCTCACCTCTAAGGCTTCACGACGAGCAAAATACATTCTGTGTGCATTATGACATTGATGCTCTCAAAGATTGATGTGTTTCTCAATCCACACTCAAGGCTAGGTGAGAGCACCTTAATTGCATTCAATTCATTGGAAGGACCTAACCACCAAGCATTGGAAGCTGTTCGCAATATCTACACAATAGGTCCTCTGTTGCTAAACTCATACTTCAATGGGAAAGTGGATCCGGATTATTGGACCCCATATTTGTGGCCGGAGGAAGACAAGTCCATGATGTGGTTGGATAAGTAATCACCAAAGTTGATTGTATTTGTCTCTCTCTAAAGCATTGTTGGTCTTTTCGAGGAGCATCTTGAAGAGCTCGCACTATGTCTAGAGGCAAGCCAGCACCCTTTGCCCTAAGTGATCTAATCTGACCTCCTTTTTGAGAAGTTAGCCTTGCTTCTCAACGAGAGTAAAGGATCAAGTATGTTTCATGTCATGTGAACTGTAGCCATGGGTGCTAACCCATGAAGTAATGGGGATATTTTTTATTTGCACATTGACATATGGAATTCGATGCTGGAGGCCATAGTTGTGAGTGGGATTTGATGTCGGAGACCATAAGAGGGGTGGCCTTATTTTAAATATCTGATGATGAACAAAAGGTGCACGATGAGGCTAGAACTTAAGAGGGGAGGTGATGGGATGATAGGTAGGCAAGAAGTGGAAAAGAACCTTAGGCAGTTGATGGAAGGAGATGAGGCTGTGGAATTCAGAAAAAATGTGATAAAGTGGAAGGAGGTAGCCAAGAAGGCTATGCTACCTAATGGATTGTCAACAAGCAATTGGGAGAAACTCCTCAACTCTCGAGTACATATGGAGTTGAAGAGGACATGAAACCCCTCTAAAGATAAAACTTAGAAGACATGGTAGCGATTTTTTTGTAGAGAAAACCAAATTATGTATTAAGTAAAAAGAGGAATACAAGAACCAAGCATTAACAAAATCAGTACATCACTTCCCAAAAGGTATAATGGGGTGAGCTACAATTCATGTAGTTGATGAAATGTTGTGTGCTTAGGATGCTTGGAAAGTTTGCCTCCTATTTCCTTTAAGAAGGATGCCTTTTAAAATATTCCTCCTATTTCCTCCCAGAAGGGATGCCTCTGGAAAGTGTTGGGTATTTAGTGTGCTTGGAAAGTTTGCCTCCTATTGCCTCTAAGAAGGGATGCCTTTGGTTTCCTCTACTTTTAATCCTCATCACCTATCTTCATTCTACATCTCTATAGTTACACATATGCAAATACATAATGTACATAATTGGTCTTACTAGAGCTAATAATATAGTGTTTAGCTTAAAGCAATGGAGCTCTTAGTATCCTATTGCATATGTAAAGTATGCAAAATATTACCTCAGTGTAGATCCCTTTGCCCCCACGCCCTTAGAATGCTTGGAATTGAATCACCATTTTCATTTAGTTTATGAAAATTTGTTGGTTTAACTCTAATACTAATTTTGTGATTCTTATTTCTCCTCTTCTTAATAATGGATTTGATTTATTTTAGTTATTGATAACTTCATGATGTTTAGGTAGGAAAATAGTGTCTACACAATTTCCATTATGATCTCATTTTTTTTTATAGTTCTTATGCTTTTGTTTGGAAACTAGCATGTGGTAGGAAGAGGAGGCTGACATGTGGCAAGAGGAGGATAGGGGGAATTTGAATTTTGAATCAAAGGCTAGAGCCATTTTCCTTGCAATTGGATTTTCCATTCTGATACACCCCTTGATGTCTACCTCCTCCTACCACACCCTTAGGCACTCTAAGCCAATTGGATGATGATGAACCTACCACCTGTGAACTCAAGAAGGCATCTAAGCATCGTGTTGGATTTAATAGATTGGAATGTTTTCATAGGTTGGCTTAGCTTCCTACACAAGGATCTAAAGCCATCAAACATATTGCTTCGTGATGATCATAGTACTAAGGTCTCAGATTTAGGGTTGGTAAAGCTTGCACCTAAAGGTAACAAATGCCATGGGGTGGGTAGGGGAGGCTAATGCATGGCAAGAGGAGGATAAGGGGATTTGATTTTTGAATTGGATTCTAGAGCCATGTGCCTTGCATGTAGAAATTTCCCTCTAACATGCCCTAAGATTTCTACCTCCTACCACTAGATCCTTGGTCACTCTAAGAGCAAGCATCTCTACAATTGGACGATGATAATGAACTTACCGCCTTTGAATTGGAAAATATTTGCACGGGTTGGCTTGGCAAGAGCTCATTCACAAAGATGTCAAGCCATCCAACTTGAATCCGAATTCTTTGTGGAGACGAGATTGGCTAGAATCTTTGGGTATGTAGCTCCTAAATATGTTGGTATGCTCACTTTTGATTTGGCAATCATATCAACTGATTTTTACTCATGTAAATTCTAGGGAATCGGTGTGATCCAATTATACAATGGAGTCAATACATACCTGAAAAGGGTTTTGTATTTTGTTTTGGATGCAGTTGCAAAAGTGACTTCTACCACTCTTCCAAATCTTGGGGAGTTGTGCTTTCATGGGGGACAAAGCCTTCGTGCAACGAAGGAGCTGCAAGGATGGAGGCCTCTGCAATTTCTGACATTGTGTTGTCATCCTTTCCTGAGACACACAGCCCTCGTGTGACAAAACAAGTTGTTGCAAGGGTGGAGACTTCAACCCATGGATCAAATCAGGCTCCCAAGTTGCCTTCAAGGAGTTTTAAGTCTAGCCATGAACGTCGCACTGCTATTATAATGAAACGACTTAGAAGGGGACTTCAACCCATGCAACTGAGCATGCAAGTAGGAGCCTGTCATATTCAAGGCAATAAAATATTTTAAAGTCCATTCAAGACATGTGAGAGCATAATAAGGATGCATGTGCCATGAACA